>NC_092738.1:14386395-14646315 GCF_047496885.1 Scyliorhinus torazame | reverse complement strand
AGCGGCAAGATCCGAAACTCCGAGAAATCTCTCTCTCCTGTGGGCTCCTCAAAACCCAAGTCTTTGACTCAGCTTTTAGTACTAGTCCCAATATCTCCATTTACGTCAAAATCTGTCTGATGCTTTGCTTGCAAACCACCTCGGGATGTGTCAGCACATTAAAAGGTGCTATATAAATGCAAGCTGCTGCTGTTCTTGTTTGACATGAAAGATCTGCAGGGGTGCTGGTCCAGCATTAACAAAATCCAAAACCAGGAAAAGCAGGATTGAGCAAAAACACATTGTGAAGCAGCGGGACCAGACTCCCATTCCATTCCTGGCTGCGACTCAATTGCAGAAATGCGACCTGGTCAAAGTACTGAAAATATTAAATGGCTCCAAAACAATAACACGGGGTTGATAATTACAGGATTTTCACAGGCCACACTGTCGATATCAGTTCTCAGTCAGACTTAAGTTGTTTCTCCTGCGAGACACCCCTTTTCAAAGTCCCAAGTGTGGCCATCTCCCAGATCTCCAAGAGAGAACTTGCACAGCTTTGCATTCCAGCCTTTCTAAAGGGTGCCCGAGACACCCGGACAGATAGGTCGGTAAACTACGGCAGCTAGTGTGGTGCCAGGGCGATGGTAGGCGCCAATCCCAAGTAGTGTATGTGTCAACTCATCAACTGACTCCCCACAAATGTCCCTGGGCTCAGATTGAGGGAGCGAGCTGGAAAATCAACCGGAGTTGGCAGGATTGTCATATCGTAGGAGGAGAGATTGGGTTGACTGGGCCTGTCTTCAGTGGAGTTTAGAAGAATGAGAGGGGATCTAATTGAAATGTATAAGATTCTGACAGGGCTGGACAGACTGGAGACAGGGAGAACAAGGGGGAACAGTCTCAGGATACGGGGTAGGCCATTTCGGGCGGGGATGGGGAGAAATGTCTTCACTCAGAGGGTGGTGAAGCTGTGGAATTCGCTACCACAGGAGGATGTGGAGGACAAGTCACTCAATATATTTAGAATGGACAGAGGGTGGTGGTTGATGGGAAATGTTCAGAATGGAGTTCAGTTACAAGTGGCGTACCACAAGGATCTGTTCTGGGCCGTTGCTGTTTGTCATTTTTATAAATGACCTAGAGGAGGGCGCAGAAGGGTGGGTGAGTAAATTTGCAGACGATACTAAAGTCGGTGGTGTTGTCGACAGTGCGGAAGGATGTTGCAGGTTACAGAGGGACATAGATAAGCTGCAGAGCTGGGCTGAGAGGTGGCAAATGGAGTTTAATGTAGAGAAGTGTGAGGTGATTCACTTTGGAAGGAATAACAGGAATGCGGAATATTTGGCTCATGGTAAAATTCTTGGAAGTGTGGATGAGCAGAGGGATCTAGGTGTCCATGTACATAGATCCCTGAAAGTTGCCACCCAGGTTGATAGGGTTGTGAAGAAGGCCTATGGAGTGTTGGCCTTTATTGGTAGAGGGATTGAGTTCCGGAGTCAGGAGGTCATGTTGCAGCTGTACAAAACTCTGGTACGGCTGCATTTGGAGTATTGCGTACAGTTCTGGTCACCTCATTATAGGAAGGACGTGGAAGCTTTGGAGCGGGTGCAGAGGAGATTTACCAGGATGTTGCCTGGTATGGAGGGAAAATCTTATGATGAAAGGCTGATGGACTTGAGGTTGTTTTCATTGGAGAGAAGAAGGTTAAGAGGAGACTTAATAGAGGCATACAAAATGATCAGGGCGTTAGATAGGGTGGACAGTGAGAGCCTTCTCCCGCGGATGGAAATGGCTAGCACAAGGGGACATAGCCTTAAACTGAGGGGTAATAGATATAGGACAGAGGTCAGAGGTAGGTTCTTTACGCAAAGAGTGGTGAGGCCGTGGAATGCCCTACCTGCAACAGTAGTGAACTCGCCAACATTGAGGGCATTTAAAAGTTTATTGGATAAGCATATGGATGATAATGGCATAGTGTAGGTTAGATGGCTTTTGTTTTTTGACTTCCCATGTCGGTGCAACATCGTGGGCCGAAGGGTCTGTACTGCGCTGTATCGTTCTATGTTCTATGTTCTATGATGTGGAGGACAAGTCACTCATTATACTTAAGAGGGAAATAGATAGATTTCTAAACTCTAAAGGTATCAAGGGGAGAGTGTAGGCGTACAGCATTGAGATAGAGGATCAGCCATAATCATATTCGAAGGGCCGAATGGCCCACTCCTACATTCCCCTCCCTCCGCCCAGTCGATTGCCCCCAACACTCACTGCTATGGGTCACATGCAAAGGATTAAATACTGGAGGACTGCTGTACACGTGGACCTGTATCGCAGTAAGGGCAGGCATCTTCCGGGGCAAAAAACTGACCTTGCATTTATATAACAACCGTAACATGGTTTTTTTAGAAAGCTAAGACACGACAGCCAGACAAAAACGAACAAGAGGCCAAGGGAGGTGTTCGGATAACGAGGTGGATTTTAAGACACATTGAAAAGGAGGAGCGGAGAGGTTTAAGGAGGGAATCCCAGAGCTCGGAGTTTCAGGCAAGTTTAGCATGGCTGCTAATGGTGGAGCGATGAAAATCGGGGATGGTCAAGAAGTCGGAATTGGAGGAGCGCGGATATCGGAGAGGGGCTGGAGGAGGTTACAGAGGTAGGGATAGGGTGTGGCTGTGGAGGGATTTGAAAACAAGGACATAAACCAGGACCTCAAGAATGAGAACAGGTTATTCAACTGACCAGCTTGTGCTGACTTCTAAACCACTCATCTGCCATCTGTTAATGTGCTCAATGCACAAAGCCTCCCAGAACTATTCGATTACAGAGATATTCCTCCGCTATACAAACACATCCAGACTTCTCTCCCCAAGACAGAGCACTTGGTGCACCCTTGCCCATTTATTCCACTAGTTGGCAAAGCCCTTGTGCCAGCCAGCTCTCACAACATTTAAGAAGCATTTAGATGAGCACTTGAAACATCACAGCACACAAGGCTACGCACCAAGTGCTGGAAGACGGGATTAGAGTAGATAGAAGCTTGATGGCCGGCGCCGACGCAATGGGCCGAAGGGCCTCTTTCTATGCTGTAAAACTTGACTCAATGACGCAAGTCAAAAAGGAAATTCAACCGGAAAGTCCAAATTTGCAAACAATTCAGCCCGAGCAACACAAAAGCTGAGCATTAAACTGTGGCAATGGTGTCAACTTGATGGAGTGGGAGTGAACAGACTGGGAGACAACATTAAACAGCAGATAATACCCCAAAAATTATTGCTACACACACAAACACACATCAGTCTCCTGAATTCGCCCTGATAAACACACATTAGTCACCAGAATTCACCCCGTGCGGCGTGCACACAGTTGCTTGAATTCACCCTGACACACCAGTCGCTTGAATTCACCCTGACACACACAATCAGTTGCCTGAATTCACCCTGACACACACAATCAGTTGCCTGAATTCACCCGGACACGGACACACACAATCCGTTGCCCGAATTCACCCTGACACACACAGTCAGTTGCCTGAATTCTCCCTGACACAAACACAGTTGCCTGAATTCACCGACACACACACACACACACACACACACAATCAGTTGCCTGAATTCACCTCTAACACACACACAATCAGTTGCCTGAATTCCCCCTGACACAGACAAGTTCACCCTGACACACACACAGACAGTTGCCCGAATTCACCTCTAACACACCCTGACACACATAAAATCAGTTGCCTGAAATCCCCCCGACACACACACAGACAGTTGCCTGAATTCCCCCTGACACAGACAAGTTCACCCTGACACACGCACAGACAGTTGCCTGAATTCCCCCTGACACAGACAAGTTCACCCTGACACACACACAGACAGTTGCCTGAATTCCCCCTGACACAGACAAGTTCACCCTGACACACGCACAGACAGTTGCCTGAATTCCCCTGACACAGACAAGTTCACCCTGACACACAGACAGTTGCCTGAATTCCCCCTGACACAGACAAGTTCACCCTGACACACGCACACTGATACATATCTATAAAACTCCAGGAGTGACAACACGGTTTGGCTAAACTGCTTTCAAATTGGGTTTGAAAGTGGGAAAGCACGATATCCCGCAAGAGGTACCCTGTCCCTTGAATTAGCTAGAACATGGTGACCGTTACAGAGGGGCTGGGGTGGGGAGGAGGGAGACTTTTAATGCTCCAACGATGCTGAGGAAATCGACAAGAGAGAAACTGCACCGAATGAGCCCTCTCGCGTCCTGAAATTAACAGGGGACCGATGAAAGGAGCCGATTTACACCAAGGAGCAACCCCCCCCCCCCCCTCCCCCCTCTCTCCCACCACACACACACATCGCACTCACCAGAACGATCGCAAACCTCTCCTCCAGCTCGCATTGTTCAGGTATTGGCAACTTCAGCGGCATGATTTGAGCACTCAGATTGGTCTGTCCATCCAAGCTTGCAATATTTCCCATTTCATCCGTGGCATAAAAGAAGAAACTGCAAATCCCCCCCCCCCTTTCCTTAATTGTCCCCCTTTTTTGGTGGGGTTCAGAAGGGGGGTTGGGATGGAGAGGAGTTCCCCAGAACCTCTCGCAGAGCCCGTCTGTCCAAACTTCCCCCTCCCCCTCCAAAAAACCCAACTTTTCTGGAGAAGAAACAAATTCAAAACGTAGCTTGTCCAAAAGAAAACTTTTCTCCCAAAGTTGTTGATCTATTGAAAGCGTCTCTGTCTTCAGGAGGAATACGTTTCCAGGCAGCTCCCAGTTATCCCGCTGAGGTCATTTCACCTACTTTCTGCCGCTCGCTCCGTTTGTAGTCTGCTCTCTGTCTCCCCATTCATTGTTCAGTATCGCGCCCTCGCTCTGGGCAGGGGGGGGGGGGGGGGGGGGGGCGGAGCCCGGGTAGCGCCCATTCACTAAGTCAGAGGGAGGAGGGCGGGAACCTTCCTCCCATTGGTCCAACTACCTGTCCATCATCGTTGGGGAGAGGCCACAGAGCCGATTCGAGGATTGCAGTTCCGTTGATTGTATCGAGAATATTCACTTCTGCCGTATTGGCAACTCTAAACTTGCAGGGGCTCCCTGAAGTGAGATGGGGAGGGGATGGGAGTGGATCCATTACATTAACCCACCCCACCCCCTCACCTTTGATATATTTGTCTCATTTTCTCCCACTCTTTATCTGATCAGATTTAAAGTCATAGAGTTTATTTTACGCACCCCAATACGCCAGCATCTTCATGCACAAGTTTGAACAGGACCTACTCACCGCACAGAACCTTCAACCGACGTTATACACCAGATACATCGATGACATTTTTTTCCTTTGGACCCACGGCGAAGAATCACTGAAACGACTACACGATGACATTAATAAGTTCCATCCAACCATCAGACTCACCATGGACTACTCTCTAAAATCAGTTGCATTCTTGGACACACTCGTCTCCATCAAGGACGGTCACCTCAGCACGTCGCTTTACCGCAAACCCACGGATAACCTCACGATGCTCCACTTCTCCAGCTTCCACCCTAAACACATTAAAGAAGCCATCCCCTATGGACAAGCGCTCCGTATACACAGGATCTGCTCAGACGAGGAGGAGCGTAACAGACATCTACAGACGTTGAAAGATGCCCTCGTACGAACGGGATATGGCACTCGACTCATCGATCGACAGTTCCAACGCGCCACAGCGAAAAACCGGACCGACCTCCTCAGAAGACAAACATGGGACACAACCGACAGAATACCCTTCGTCGTCCAGTACTTCCCCGGAGCGGAGAAACTACGTCATCTTCTTCACAGCCTTCAACACGTCATTGATGACGATGAACACCTTGCCAAGGTCATCCCCACACCCCCACTACTTGCCTTCAAACAACCGCGCAACCTCAAATGAACCATTGTTTGCAGCAAACTACCCAGTCTTCAGAACAGTGACCACGACACCACACAACCCTGTCATGGCAATCTCTGCAAGACGTGCCAGATCATTGACATGGATACCACTATTACACGTGAGAACACCACCCACCAGGTACGCGGTACATACTCGTGCGACTCGGCCAACGTTGTCTACCTCATACGCTGCAGGAAAGGATGTCCCGAAGCGTGGTACATTGGCGAGACCATGCAGACGCTGCGACAACGAATGAACGGACATCGCGCAACAATCACCAGGCAGGAATGTTCCCTTCCAGTCGGGGAACACTTCAGCAGTCAAGGGCATTCAGCCTCTGATCTCCGGGTAAGCGTTCTCCAAGGCGGCCTTCAGGACCCGCGACAACGCAGAATCGCCGAGCAGAAACTTATAGCCAAGTTCCGCACACATGAGTGCGGCCTCAACCGGGACCTGGGATTCATGTCGCATTACATTCATCCCCCACCATCTGGCCTGCGAAATCCTACCAACTGTACTGGCTTGATACAATTTACACCTCTTTAACCTGGGGTTACCCCATCTCTGGATCTGTGAAGATTTAATCACCTGCTAATGCTCGCATTCCTAGCATTGTTTGGCATCTTTGAATTTGTCTATATATGTGTTTCTGGAACAGACCTCTGCATTCACCTGAGGAAGGAGCAGCGCTCCGAAAGCTAGTGACATCGAAACAAACCTGTTGGACTTTAACCTGGTGTTGTAAGACTTCGTACTGAGTTTATTTTACAGCACAGGAGACCCTTCACCCATTGTGTGTGCGGGCCACCTATCCTAATCCAATTTCCAGCACTCAGCCCGTAGCCTTGTAATAATCTTTATTATTGTCACAAATAGGCTTACATTAACACTGCAATGAAGTTACTGTGAAAATCCCCTAGTCGCCTGTTCGGGTCACTGAGGGAGAATTCAGAATGTCCAATTCACCTAACAGCACGTTTTTCGGGACTTGTGGGAGGAAACCGGAGCGCCCGGAGGAAACTCACGCAGACACGGGGAGAATGTGCAGACTCCGCGCAGACAGTGACCCAAGCCGGGAATCGAACCTGGGACCCTGGAGCTGTGAAGCAACAGTGCTAACAACTGTGCTGCCGTGCCGTCCTCCTGTAGTCTTGGAAGGAGTCGGTGACTGGATTGCAAAGAAGATCGATGAGTTCCTGGCAACGGGAAAGCTGCAAAAATTGAAAAAGATTTGTCACGATGATACGAGTTCATCAATTAACTTTTTGACCAGTGTGTTGGGGTTTTTCAAGTTCTCATCTAAATGCTTCTTAAATGTTGTGAGGGTTCCTTCCTCTCCCACCCTCCCAGGCAGCGAGTTCCAGATTCCCACCCCCCTCAGGGTGAAAATCTTATCCTCAAATCCCCTCTAAACCTCCTGCTCCTTACCTTAAATCTATACTCCTTGGTTCTTGATCCTCTTCACCAAGGGGAAAAGTTTCTTCCTGTCTATTCTATCTATGCCCCTCATAATCTTGTCCTCCTCGATCAGGTCCCCCCTCAGCCTTCTCTGCTGCAAGGAGAACAACCCCAGCCTCTCTTCATAGCTGAAACTCTCCAGCCCAGGCAACATCCTGGTGAATCTCCTCCGCACCCTCTCCAGTGCAATCACATCTGTCCTACAGTGAGGTGACCAGAACGGCACACAGCACTCCTGCTGTGGCCTAACAAGTGTTTTATACAGCTGTGATAACACATTTAAGGTGATGTGCAAATGTGATGTAAAAAAAACATTTTCACACAGCGAGTGGTTGGTATCTGGAATGCACTGTCTGAGAGTGTGGTGGAGGCAGGTTCACACAGCGAGTGGTTAGGATCTGGAATGTACTGTCTGTGAGTGTGGTGGAGGCAGGTTCAATCGAGGCATTCCAGAGGGTGTTAGATTATTATTAGAACGGAAACAATGAGCAGGGGTACGGGGAAAAGGTAAGGGATTGGCATAAAGTTATGATGCTCATTGGGAGGGCTGGTGCAGACAGGATGGGCTGAATGGCCTCCTGCTGCACTGTAACAATTCTGTAATTCTCTATTTCCTTGCCTTCTCCTTTCTACAACAAAAGATTTGCACTTGTATAGCAGCTTTCCACAACCACAAGACATCTCAAAGTGCTTTCAAGCCAATGGCGGAGTCACTGTTGTAATTGTGCAGCAGCCAATTTGCGCACAGTTTGCTCGCTCGTGTAGAGTTGCCAACCCTCCAGGATTGGCCTGGGGTCTCCAGGAATTGAAGATCAATCTCCAGGACACGGCTGCCTGCGACCCTGGGGGAAAATCATCTCAAATTTTCTTTGACCATTTCTTACTACCAGATATCAAAATATTGAAAATTGGTGGGAAGAGGAAGGCTGATTGGCTGATTGTCAAGGATCATCCAATTGGGTAATCATAGAATTTACAGTGCAGAAGGAGGCCATTCGGCCCATCGAGTCTGCACCGGCTCTTGGAAAGAGCACCCTACCCAAGGTCAACACCTCCACCCGATCCCCATAACCCAGTAACCCCACCCAACACTAAGGGCAACTTTGGACACTAAGGGCAATTTATCATGGCCAATCCACCTACCCTGCACATCTTTGGACTGTGGGAGGAAACCGGAGCACCCGGAGGAAACCCACGCACACACGGGGAGAACGTGCAGACTCCGCACAGACAGTGACCCAAGCCGGAATCGAACCTGGGACCCTGGAGCTGTGAAGCAATTGTGCTATCCACAATGCTACCGTGCTATCCACAATGCTATCGTGCTTATCCTAATGAGTCCTTTTGCTTTCCGATTGGTGTAGGGAGGTCAGTACATCACCCTGATGGACGTTTTGGCTGACTAATAGCTGGCGAGTCATGTGATGAAACCTCCAGGAATACATTTGATCACAGTTGGCATCAGCAATGGCGACATGGGATCTTTTGTGACCACCAAAGCAAGCTGACAGGACGTTGGGTTAATATCTCAGGCGAAAGACAGCACCTCTGACAGTGCAGCACTCCCTCAGTACGGCACTGGAGGGTCCGCCTTGATTTCCTTTGTGATCAATTCAAGAGATTGTTGCAAGTGGAGGCAAATGATTTGAAAAAGGAATTGGACAGGTGCGTGATCATACGACACAGGAGCAGGAGGAGGCCATTCGGCACCTCGAGCATGCTTCACCATTTAATACGATAATTTCTGATCTGTTTGTGTTTCAAGTTCCACGTCCCCGATCTACCCCTGATAACCTTTGACCCCCTCGCCTGACAAGAAGCTATCTACTGCCGCCTTAAAAATATTCAGTAACCCCGCCTCCACGGACAAGAATTTCACAGACGAACCACCTCCCGGGGGAAGAAATCTCTCCTCATCAGAAATGGGAGACCCTTTATTTTGAAACTGTGCTCTCTCCCCCTAATGAAGGGGAATATCTTTGAGCAACCACCCTGTCAAACCACCCCCGCCTCAGAATCTTCTATGTTTCAATGTGATCACCTCTCATTCCGCTAAACTCCAAAGAGTTTAGGCACAACCTGCTCAATCTTTCCTCAGAAGACAAACCTCTTCGTAGAACATAGAACATAGAACAGTGCAGCACAGAACAGGCCCTTCAGCCCTCGATGTTGTGCCGAGCTTTGTCCGAAACCAAGATCAAGCTATCCCACTCCCTGTCATTCTGGTGTGCTCCATGTGCCTATCCAATAACCGCTTGAAAGTTCCTAAAGTCCGACTCCACTATCACAGCAGGCAGTCCATTCCACACCCTAACCACTCTCTGAGTAAAGAACCTACCTCGGACATCCCTCCTATATCTCCCACCCTGAATCTTATAGTTATGCCCCCTTGTAACAGCTACATCCACCTGAGGAAATAGTGTCTGAACGTCCACTCTATCTATCCCCCTCATCATCTTATAAACCTCTATTAAGTTGCCCCTCATCCTCCTCCGCTCCAAAGAGAAAAGCCCTAGCTCCCTCAACCTTTCCTCACAAGACCTATCCTGCAAACCAGGCAGCATCCTGGTAAATCTCCTTTGCACCCTTTCCAATGCTTCCACATCCTTCCTATAGTGAGGTGACCAGAACTGCACACAATACTCCAAATGTGGTCTCACCAGGTTCATGTACAGTTGCAGCATAACCCCGCGGCTCTTAAACTCAAGCCCCCTGTTAATAAACGCTAACACACTTTCAGCCTTCTTCACGGCTCTATCCACTTGAGTGGCAACCTTCAGAGATCTGTGGACATGAACCCCAAGATCTCTCTGATCCTCCACATTCCTCAGAACCCTGCCGTTGACCCTGTAATCCGCATTCAAATTTATTTTTACCACAATGAATAACATCACACTTTTCAGGGTTTCATAGAATTTACAGTGCAGAAGGAGGCCATTCGGCCCATCGAGTCTGCACCAGCTCTTGGAAAGAGCACCCCACCCAAGGTCAACACCTCCACCCTATCCCCATAACCCAGTAACCCCACCCAACACTAAGGGCAATTTTGGACACTAAGGGCAATTTATCATGGCCAATCCACCTAACCTGCACATCATTGGACTGTGGGAGGAAACCGGAGCACCCGGAGGAAACCCACGCACACACGGGGAGGATGTGCAGACTCCACACAGACAGTGACCCAAGCCGGAATCAAACCTGGGACCCTGGAGCTGTGAAGCAATTGTGCTATCCACAAGGCTACCGTGCTGCCCACATCCATCTGCCATTTTTCGGCCCAGCTCTGCATCCTATCAATGTCTCTTTGCAGCCTACAACAGCCCTCCACCTCATCCACTACTCCACCAATCTTGGTGTCATCAGCAAATTTACTGACCCACCCTTCAGCCCCTTCCTCCAAGTCATTGATAAAAATCACCAATAGCAGAGGACCCAGCACTGATCCCTGTGGTACACCGCTGGTAACTGGTCTCCAGTCTGAAAATTTTCCATCCACCACCAACCTCTGTCTTCTATGTGATAGCGAGTTACTTATCCAATTGGCCAAATTTCCCTCTATCCCACACCTCCTTACTTTCTTCATGAGCCGACCATGGGGAACCTTATCAAACGCCTTACTAAAATCCATGTTTACGACACCAACTGCTCTACCTTCATCGACATACTTATTTACCTCCTCAAAGTATTCAATCAAATTTGTGAGGCAAGACTTACCCTTCACGAATCCGTGTTGACTATCCTGGATTAAGCTGCATCTTTCCAAATGGTCATAAATCCTATCCTTCAGGACCTTTTCCATTATCTTCCCGACCACCAAAGTAAGACTAACTGGCCTATAATTACCAGGGTCATTCCTATTCCCTTTCTTGAACAGAGGAACAACATTCCACTGGGGCGGCACGGTAGCATTGTGGATAGCACAATTGCTTCACAGCTCCAGGGTCCCAGGTTCGATTCCGGCTTGGGTCACTGTCTGTGCGGAGTCTGCACATCCTCCCCGTGTGTGCGTGGGTTTCCTCCGGGTGTTCCGGTTTCCTCCCACAGTCCAAAGATGTGCAGGTTAGGTGGATTGGCCATGATAAATTGCCCTTCGTGTCCAAAATTGCCCTTAGTGTTGGGTGGGGTTACTGGGTGATGGGGATTGGGTGGAGGTATTAACCTTGGGTAGGGTGCTCTTTCCAAGGGCCAGTGCAGACTCGATGGGACGAATGGCCTCCTTCTGCACTGTGAATTCTATGATTAAAAAAATAATAAATTTGCCACTCTCCAGCCCTCTGGCACTATCCCCTGCCTCCCAAAGAATCCTTGGGTATATCCCATCTGGCCCAGTGGACTTGTCGACCCTCAGGTTTTTCAAAATTGCTAATACATCCTTCCTCAGAACATCTACTTCCTCCCGCCTACCCGCCTGAATCACACTCTCATCCTCAAAAACATGGCCCCTCTCCTTTGTGAACACTGAAGAAAAGTATTCATTCAACCCCTCTCCTATTTCTTCTGACGCCATGCACAAGTCCCCACTACTGTCCTTGACTGGCCCTAACCTCACCCTGGTCATTCTTTTATTTCTCACATAAGAATAAAAAGCTTTGGGGTTTTCCTTGATCCGACCCGCCAGGGACTTCTCATGCCCCTCCGAGCTCTCCTGAGCCCTTTTTTCAGCTCATTCCTTGCTACCTTGTAACCCTCAAGCGACCGTACTGAACCTTGTTTTCTCATCCTTACATACTCTTCCTTTTTCCTCTTGACAAGACATTCAACCTCTTTTGTGAACCATGGTTCCCTCACACGGCTATTTCCTCCCTGCCTGACAGGGGACATGCCTCTCAAGGACACGCAGTATTTGTTCCTTGAACAAGCTCCACTTTTCATTTGTGCCTTTCCCTGACAGTTTCTGTTCCCATCTTATCCTCCCTAATTCTTGCCTAATCGCATCATAATTACCCCTCCCCCAATTATAACCCTTGCGAGACGAGGAATAGGGAGAGAGAGGAGTTGAACACGTGGCTTCAGGGATGGTGCAGGAGGGAGGGTTTCAGATTTCTGGATAATTGGGGCTCATTCTGGGGTCGGTGGGACCTCTACAAACGGGATGGTCTGCACCTGGACCAGAGGGGTACCAATATTCTGGGGGGTAAATTTGCTAATGCTCTTCGGGAGGGTTTAAACTAGTTCAGCAGGGGCTTGGGAACCTGAATTGTAGCTCCAGTATACAGGAGGTTGGGAGTAGTGAGGTCATGAGTAGGGTTTCAAAGTTGCAGGAGTGTACCGGCAGGCAGGAAGGTGGTTTAAAGTGTGTCTTCTTCAATGCCAGGAGCATCCGGAATAAGGTGGGTGAACTTGGGGCATTGGTTGGTACCTGGGACTTCGATGTTGTGGCCATTTCGGAGACATGGATAGAGCAGGGACAGGAATGGTTGTTGCAGGTGCCGGGATTTAGATATTTCAGTAAGCTCAGGGAAGGTGGTAAAAGAGTGGCATTGATAGTCAAGGACAGTATTACGGTGGCAGAAAGGATGTTTGATGAGGACTCGTCTACTGAGGTAGTATGGGCTGAGGTTAGAAACAGGAAAGGAGAGGTCACCCTGTGAGGGGTTTTCTATAGGCCTCCGAAAAGTTCCAGAGATGTAGAGTATACGATTGCAAAGATGATTCTGGATAGGAGCGAAAGCAACAGGGTAGTTGTTATGGGGGACTTTAACTTTCCAAATATTGACTGGAAACGCTATAGTTCGAGTTCTTTAGATGGGTCCGTTTTTGTCCAATGTGTGCAGGAGGGTTTCCTGACACAGTATGTAGATAGGCCAACGAGAGGCAAGGCCATATTGGATTTGGTACTGGGTAATGAACCAGGACAGGTGTTAGATTTGGAGGTAGGTGAACACTTTGGTGATAGTGACCACAATTCGATTACGTTTACTTTAGTGATGGAAAGGGTTAGGTATATACCGCAGGGCAAGAGTTATATCTGGGGGAAAGGCAATTATGATGCGATGAGACAAGACTTAGGATACATCGGATGGAGAGGAAAACTGCAGGGGATGGGCACAATGGAAATGTGGAGCTTGTTCAAGGAACAGCTACTGCGTGTCCTTGATAAGTATGTACCTGTCAGGCAGGGAGGAAGTGGTCGAGTGAGGGAACCGTGGTTTACTAAAGCAGTCGAAACACTTGTCAAGAGGAAGAAGGAGACTTATGTAAAGATGAGACATGAAGGTTCAGTTAGTGCGCTCGAGAGTTACAAGTTAGCTAGGAAGGACCTAAAGAGAGAGCTCAGAAGAGCCAGGAGGGGACATGAGAAGTCTTTGGCAGGTAGGATCAAGGATAACCCTAAAGCTTGGTCAGGAAATATGTCAGGAATAAAAGAATGACTAGGGTAAGAGTAGGGCCAGTCAAGGATAGTAGTGGGAAGTTGTGCTTGGAGTCCGAGGAGATAGGAGAGGTGCAAAATGAATATTTTTCGTCAGTATTCACACAGGAAAAAGACAATGTTGTCGAGGAGAATACTGAGATTCAGGCTACTGGACTAGAAGGGCTTGAGGTTCATAAGGAGGAGGTGTTAGCAATTCTGGAAAGTGTGAAAATAGATAAGTCACCTGGGCCGGATGGGATTTATCCTAGGATTCTCTGGGAAGCTAGGGAGGAGATTGCTGAGCCTTTGGCCTTGATCTTTAAGTCATCTTTTTCTACAGGAATAGTGCCAGAAGACTGGAGGATAGCAAATGTTGTCCCCTTGTTCAAGAAGGGGAGGAGAGATAACCCCGGTAACTATAGACCAGTGAGCCGTACTTCTGTTGTGGGCAAAATCTTGGAAAGGTTTATAAGAGATAGGATGTATAATCATCTGGAAAGGAATAATTTGATTAGAGATAGTCAACACGGTTTCGTGAAGGGTAGGTCGTGCCTCACAAACCTTATTGAGTTCCTTGAGAAGGTGACCAAACAGGTGGATGAGGGTGAAGCAGTTGATGTGGTGTATATGGAGTCTGAAGAGATAGGCGAGATACTAAATGAATATTTTTCGTCAGTATTCACTCAGGAAAAAGATAATGTTGTGGAGGAGAATGCTGAGACCCGGGCTATTAGAATAGATGGCATTGAGGTACATAGGGAAGAGGTGTTGGCAATTCTGGACAGGCTGAAAATAGATAAGTCCCCGGGGCCTGATGGGATTTATCCGAGGATTCTCTGGGAAGCCAGGGAAGAGATTGCTGGGTCTTTGGCTTTGATTTTTATGTCATCATTGGCTACAGGAATAGTGCCAGAGGACTGGAGGATAGCAAATGTGGTCCCTTTGTTCAAAAAGGGGAGTAGAGACAACCCCGGCAACTATAGACCGGTGAGCCTCACGTCTGTTGTGGGTAAAGTCTTGGAGGGGATTATAAGAGACAAGATTTATAATCATCTAGATAGGAATAATATGATCAGGGATAGTCAGCATGGCTTTGTGAAGGGTAGGTCATGCCTCACAAACCTTATCGAGTTCTTTGAGAAGGTGACTGAACAGGAAGACGAGGGTAGAGCAGTTGATGTGGTGTATATGGATTTCAGTAAAGCGTTTGAGAAGGTTCCCCACGGTAGGCTATTGCAGAAAATACGGAGGCTGGGGATTGAGGGTGATTTAGAGATGTGGATCAGAAATTGGCTAGCTGAAAGAAGACAGAGGGTGGTGGTTGATGGGAAATGTTCAGAATGGAGTTCAGTTCCAAGTGGCGTACCACAAGGATCTGTTCTGGGGCCGTTGCTGTTTGTCATTTTTATCAATGACCTAGAGGAGGGCGCAGAAGGGTGGGTGAGTAAATTTGCAGACGACACTAAAGTCGGTGGTGTTGTCGACAGTGCGGAAGGATGTAGCAGGTTACAGAGGGACATAGATAAGCTGCAGAGCTGGGCTGAGAGGTAGCAAATGGAGTTTAATGTAGAGAAGTGTGAGGTGATTCACTTTGGAAGGAATAACAGGAATGCGGAATATTTGGCTCATGGTAAAGTTCTTGGAAGTGTGGATGAGCAGAGGGATCTAGGTGTCCACGTACATAGATCCCTGAAAGTTGCCACCCAGGTTGATAGGGTTGTGAAGAAGGCCTATGGAGTGTTGGCCTTTATTGGTAGAGTGATTGAGTTCCAGAGTCATGAGGTCATGTTGCAGCTGTACAAAACTCTGGTACGGCCGCATTTGGAGTATTGCGTACAGTTCTGGTCACCGCATTATAGGAAGGACGTGGAAGCTTTGGAGCGGGTGCAGAGGAGATTTACCAGGATGTACATAGAACATAGAACATAGAACAATACAGCGCAGTACAGGCCCTTCGGCCCACGATGTTGCACCAAAACAAAAGCCATCTAACCTACACTATGCCATTATCATCCATATGTTTATCCAATAAACTTTTAAATGCCCTCAATGTTGGCGAGTTCACTACTGTAGCAGGTAGGGCATTCCACGGCCTCACTACTCTTTGCGTAAAGAACCTACCTCTGACCTCTGTCCTATATCTATATGTTGCCTGGTATAGAGGGAAAATCTTATGAGGAAAGGCTGATGGACTTGAGGTTGTTTTCGTTAGAGAGAAGAAGGTTAAGAGGAGACTTAATAGAGGCATACAAAATGATCAGGGGGTTAGATAGGGTGGACAGTGAGAGCCTTCTCCCGCAGATGGAAATGGCTAGCACGAGGGGACATAGCTTTAAACTGAGGGGTAATAGATATAGGACAGAGGTCAGAGGTAGGTTCTTTACGCAAAGAGTGGTGAGGCCGTGGAATGCCCTACCTGCAACAGTAGTGAACTCGCCAACATTGAGGGCATTTAAAGGTTTATTGGATAAGCATATGGATGATAATGGCATAGTGTAGGTTAGATGGCTTTTGTTTCGGTGCAACATCGTGGGCCGAAGGGTCTGTACTGCGCTGTATCGTTCTATGTTCTATATGGAGTTCAGCAAAGCGTTTGATAAGGTTCCCCATGGCAGGCTACTGCAGAAAATACGGAGGCATGGGATTCAGGGTGATTTAGCAGTTTGGATCAGAAATTGGCTAGCTGGAAGAAGACAAAGGGTGGTGGTTGATGGGAAATGTTCAGACTGGAGTCCAGTTACTAGTGGTGTACCACAAGGATCTGTTTTGGGGCCACTGCTGTTTGTCATTTTTATAAATGACCTGGAGGAGGGCGTAGAAGGATGGGTGAGTAAATTTGCAGATGACACTAAAGTCGGTGGAGTTGTGGATAGTGCGGAAGGGTGTAACAAGTTACAGAGGGACATAGATAAGCTGCAGCGCTGGGCTGAGAGGTGGCAAATGGAGTTTAATGCAGAAAAGTGTGAGGTGATTCATTTTGGAAGGAATAACAGGAAGACTGAGTACTGGGCTAATGGTAAGATTTTTGGCAGTGTGGATGAGCAGAGAGATCTTGGTGTCCATGTACATAGATCCCTGAAAGTTGCCACCCAGGTTGAGAGGGTTGTTAAGAAGGAGTACGGTGTGTTCGCATTTATTGGTAGAGGGATTGAGTTTAGGAGCCATGAGGTCATATTGCAGCTGTACAACACTGGTGCGGCCGCATTTGGAGTATTGTGTGCAATTCTGGTCGCCGCATTATAGGAAGGATGTGGAAGCATTGGAAAGGGTGCAGAGGAGATTTACCAGAATGTTGCCTGGTTTGGAGGGAAGATCTTATGAGGAAAGGCTGAGGGACTTGAGGCTGTTTTCGTTAGAGAGAAGAAGGTTAAGAGGTGACTTAATTGAGGCATACAAGATGATCAGAGGATTGGATAGGGTGGACAGTGAGAGCCTTTTTCCTCGGATGGTGATGTCTCGCATGAGGGGGACATACCTTTAAATTGAGGGGAGATAGATATTGGACAGATGTCAGAGGTAGGTTCTTTACTCAGAGAGCAGTAAGGGCGTGGAATGCCCTGCCTGCAACAGTAGTGGACTCGCCAACACTAAGGACATTCAAATGGTCATTGGATAGACATATGGACAGTAAGGGAATAGTGTAGATGGGCTTTAGAGTGGTTTCACAGGTCGGCACAACATCGAGGGCCGAAGGGCCTGTACTGCGCTGTAATGTTCTATGTATGGCCCTATCCCTCTCCATTGCAATAGTGAAAGACACCGAATTGTGGTCACTATCTCCAAAGTGCTCTCCCACAAACAAATCTAACACTTGGCCCGGTTCATTACCCAGTACCAAATCCAATGTGGCCCTCCCTCTTGTCGGCCTATCCACATATTGTGTCACGAAACTCTCCTGCACACACTGGACAAAAACTGCCCCATCCGAACTGTTCGACCTATAGAGGTTCCAATCAATATTTGGAAAGTTAAAGTCGCCCATGACAACTACCCTGAGATCTCCACACCTATCCATAATCTGTTTTGCAATTTCTTCCTCCACATCTCTATTACTATTTGGGGGCCTATAGAAAACTCCTAACAATGTGACTGCTCCTTTCCTATTTCTAACTTCGGCCCATATTACCTCAGTCGGCAGATCCCCTTCAAACTGCCTTTCTGCAGCCGTTAAACTATCCTTGATTAACAATGCTACTCCTCCACCTCTTTTACCACTTTCCCTCATCTTACTGAAACATCTATACCCCGGAACTTCCAACAACCATTCCTGTCCCTGTTTTAACCATGTCTCCGTAATGGCCACAACATCGTAGTCCCAAGTACCGATCCACGCTCCAAGTTCACCTACCTTATTCCGGATGCTCCTTGCATTGAAGTAGACACATTTCATCCCACCTTTCTGTCTGCCGGTACACTCCTGCGATCTTGATACCCTCCTCAGTACCTCACTACTCTCGACACTGGCTTCTGGACTACAGCTCGTTTTCCCAGCCCCCTGACAAATTAGTTTATACCCCCCCCACGAAGAGTCGTTTCAAATTTCCCTCCCAGGATATTGGTGCCCCTCTGGTTCAGGTGCAAACTGTCCTGTCTGCACAGGTCCCACCTTCCCCAGAATGTGCTCCAATTATCCACGTACCTGAAACCCTCCCTCCTACACCATCCCTGCAGCCACGTGTTTATCTGCACTCTCTCCCTGTTCCTCACCTCACTAGCACGTGGCACCGGCAACAAACCAGAGATAACAACATGGTTTGTCCTGGCTCTCAGCTTCCACCCTAGCTCCCTAAATTCCTGTTTTAAATCCCCATCCCTTCTCTTACCTATGTCGTTGGTACCGATGTGTACCACGACTTGTGACTGCTCCCCCTCCCCTTTAAGGATTCTGAAAACACGGTCCGAGACGTCACGGACCCTGGCACCCGGGAGGCAACAGACCATCCGTGAGTCTCTTTCGCTGCCACAGAACCATCTTCATCCCAGGAATCAGTCCAGTCTCCGATGGAACCAACTCCACCTTCAGTAAGGAGACCGAAACTGTACACAGCACTCCATAGAATCCCAACAGTGCAGATGGAGGCCATTCGGCCCTTCGAGTCTGCACTGACCCTCTGAAAGAGCACCCCAGGCATGCCCAATCCTCTGCCCTATCGCCGTTAACCCACCTAAGCTGAACATCTTTGGACACTAAGGGACAATTTATCATGGCCAATCCACCTAACCTGCTCATCTTTGGACACTAAGGGACAATTTATCATGGCCAATCCACCTAACCTGCACATCTTTGGACACTAAGGGACAATTTAGCATGGCCAATCCACCTAACCTGCTCATCTTTGGACACTAAGGGGCAATTTATCATGGCCAATCCACCTAACCTGCACATCTTTGGACACTAAGGGACAATTTAGCATGGCCAATCCACCTAACCTGCTCATCTTTGGACACTAAGGGACAATTTATCATGGCCAATCCACCTAACCTGCACATCTTTGGACACTAAGGGACAATTTAGCATGGCCAATCCACCTAACCTGCTCATCTTTGGACACTAAGGGACAATTTAACATGGCCAATCCACCTAACCTGCTCATCTTTGGACACTAAGGGACAATTTAACATGGCCAATCCAACTAACCTGCACATCTTTGTACACTAAGAGACAATTTAACACGGCCAATCCACCTAACCTGTCCATCTTTGTTCACTAAGAGACAATTTATCATGGCCAATCCACCGAAGCGATACATCTTTAGACACTAAGGGTCAATTTAGCATGGCCAATCAACCTAACCTGCACATCTTTGGACTGTGGGAGGAAACCGGAGCACCCGGAGGAAACCCACGCAGACACGGGGAGAACGTGCAGACTCCACACAGACAGTGATCCAAGCCGGGAATTGAATCCGGGTCCCTGGCACTGCTACGCAACTGTGCTAACTACTGTGCCACCGTGCCAACCCTATGTAAATAAATTTCACCTCATCTTGACCCTACATGGCTTCTCCTGAAATTGTGCCCCCTGGTTCTAGAATCCTCTGACCAAGGGAAACATCTTACCTGCATATACCCTCTCTATTCCTTTATGTCCCTCCTTGTACTCAATACCTTCCTCAAGCCCCTTTTACTTGGGTTATCCCACAATCCCACCCCCATACATACACCTCCAATTCCTTCTTTGCAGGCTAGATGCCCCCAAGAAATTGCGCTTTACCCAAAAGGGTATTGTAGAAAGCTTGCTGTCAGGTCAGCCTGGATAAATAGGAATACAGAGAATGAACGACAATGAAGCAGCCACCGCCAGCACGTTTACGAAATGATCAGAGGCCAAAGGATGTCAGGGCGCTACGTAAATGAAATGCTACTTTATGTTGGCAGTGTGCATTCTCTATAAACGCTGACAGGTGGAGGGGAAGATCGGTTGCATCTCACGGTTGCAGCTGTGAAACAGATCTTGTGGGCGACACGGTAGCAAAGTGGTTAGCACTGTTGCTTCACAGTGCCAGGGTCCCAGGTTCGATACCCGGCTTGGGTCACTGTCTGTGCGGAGTCTGCACGTTTTCCCCGTGTTAATGTAAGACTTCTTGTGACAATAATAAAGATTATTATTATTAAACAACCCCCCCCCCCCCCGCCACCGCCCCCCAGCACTTGTTCCAGATCCAGTGGGAAAAATGGCAGCCAGGAAGCCAGCTCCAAGATTCTCGGAGGGAGCGCTGACCAGACTTTTGGATGGAGTGATGCAAAGGCGGGATGTCCTATACCCGCACTCCAGGAAGCGCCCACCGGCATGGTGACCAGCCCCACCTGGGAGGCTCGAGTGGTAGTAGTGAGTGCCAGTTCACTCCAGAACAGGAGGGGGAAGCAGTATTGGAAGAAAGTGAATGACCTTCATTGCGTGGCCAGGGTAAGTCTGCCACCTCCAGTCTCTCACTGCACCCCCTCGCCCACTCCTCGCATTTCCGAGGTGATCGCTCACCCAGCCACCTCGCGGGATGCTACCTGTCACGAGGCCCTCTTTCCTGGCCTCCACGCCCCATACCCCAGTCTTCACTCAGCTCCTCACATCCCTGCTCCGACTGGTGTGCTCGCGTTCATTAACAGAGGGATTGAATTTAAGAGCCGTGAGGTGATGATGCAGCTGTACAAAACTTTGGTAAGGCCACATTTGGAGTACTGTGTACAGTTCTGGTCGCCTCATTTTAGGAAGGATGTGGAAGCTCTGGAAAAGGTGCAAAGAAGATTTACCAGGATGTTGCCTGGAATGGAGAGTACGTCTTACGAGGAAAGGTTGAGGGTGCTAGGCCTTTTCTCATTAGAACGGAGAAGGATGAGGGGCGACTTGATAGAGGTTTATAAGATGATCAGGGGAATAGATAGAGTAGACAGTCAGAGACTTTTTCCCCGGGTGGAACACACCATTACAAGGGGACATAAATTTAAGGTGAATGGTGGAAGATATAGGAGGGATATCAGAGGTAGATTCTTTACCCAGAGAGTAGTGGGGGCATGGAATGCACTGCCTGTGGAAGTACTTGAGTCGGAAACATTAGGGACCTTCAAGCAGCTATTGGATAGGTACATGGATTACGGTAAAATGATATAGTGTAGATTTATTTGTTCTTAAGGGCAGCACGGTAGCATTGTGGATAGCACAATTGCTTCACAGCTCCAGGGTCCCAGGTTCGATTCCGGCTTGGGTCACTGTCTGTGCGGAGTCTGCACGTTCTCCCTGTGTCTGCGTGGGTTTCCTCCGGGTGCTCCGGTTTCCTCCCACAGTCCAAAGATGTGCAGGTTAGGTGAATTGGCCATGATAAATTGCCCTTAATGTCCAAAATTGCCCTTGGTGTTGGGTGGAGGTGTTGAGTTTGGGTAGGGTGCTCTTTCCAGGAGCCGGTGCAGACTCAAAGGGCCGAATGGCCTCCTTCTGCACTGTAAATTCAATGATAATCTATGATTAATCTAGGACAAAGGTTCGGCACAACATCGTGGGCCGAAGGGCCTGTTCTGTGCTGTATTTTTCTATGTTCTATGTTCTATGTCCAGTGCCACACATGCCACACCTCATCACCATCTGAACTGGCAGGATTCCCGCCTACGTTCTCCCCATCTGTATCCCCGCAGGACAAACTCGAGGACAACCGGCGCGAGCGGGCACTGCCACCCGGAGTCACGCAGGAGCTCCGCAACCTCACCCCACCTTTTGAGAGAGCCCTTGAGCTGGCCCGGAGGAGCAGGACTGCCCGAGCCTGTGCTGATGGCAGAGTGGGGGCAACGGACAAAAGTGAGAACTGCA
Source organism: Scyliorhinus torazame (assembly GCF_047496885.1). Lineage (NCBI taxonomy): Eukaryota > Metazoa > Chordata > Chondrichthyes > Carcharhiniformes > Scyliorhinidae > Scyliorhinus > Scyliorhinus torazame. The sequence continues at coordinate 14,624,310 of NC_092738.1, read as the reverse complement.
AGGCCAGACAGTCATTCCTCACGTGAGTAAACATTGTGCCATCATTTATCGCCTCTGGTGTGCTAATGCCAACTCCCTTTCCTCACAGGGCAATCAGGCGTGCAGCCAGCACCATCCTCGCACCCGTGTGGAGACCACAGACCCGAGCAGCTGTGAGGGAGACATCTCGGACACCACCAGCTACCTGTGCAGCTACCTTCACCAGCGCAGATACTCACACCTCGGTGGGGTTGAGTACTAGGCAGGCTTCTGGGTCACTCACTGGGGAGCACCACACAGCTGATGATCCACAGCAGGTGGAGGCATGGACGTCCCAGGGAACCGGCTCTCGGAGGGATGCCGGAGCCCAGGACACTGCTGAGCTCCTGGCCGATGACGTGCCCCTGGGTCCGGTCGTCCCAGAGCTGCTGGAACTGCAAAGGCAGAGTCATGAGTGTCAGGAAGGGATGACAGCATTCCCTCCTCGGGCTGCAAGGCCGACTGGAGGAGTCCCATCGCCGTCTGTCCAAGGAGACGATGCCGGCGCTCCTACACAATGAGGCCAACACTGTGAGGGTGGCATCCGCAGTGGATACCCTGGCGCAGGACGCGGTGGGGAATGTCTGCTCCATGGGTCAGCTCATGACCTCCATGGCTGAGGGCATGACCTCCATGACGGAGGGCATGACGTCCATGACAGAAGGCATGACCGCCATGGCTGAGGGCGTAACCGCCATGGCTGAGGGCGTGACGTCCATGGTTCAGTTCATGGCCTCCATGGCTGAAGGCATGACCTCCATGGCTGAGGGCATGACCTCCATTCCTGAGGGCATGACCACCATGGCTAAGGGCATGACTTCGATGGCTGAGGGCATGACCTCCATGGCTAAGGGCATGACTTCCATGGCTGAGGGCATAACCTCCATGACTGAGGGCATGACCACCATGGCTAAGGGCATGACCTCCATGGCTGAGGGCATGACCACCATGGCTAAGGGCATGACTTCCATGGCTGAGGGCATAACCTCCATGGCTGAGGGCATGACCACCATGGCTGAGGGCATGACCTCCATGGCTGAGGGCATGACCTCCATGGCTGAGGGCATGACCACCATGGCTGAGGGGGATTACCTCCATGGCGAAGGGCATGACCTCCATGGCTGAGGGCATGACCTCCATGGCTGAGGGCATGACCTCCATGATGCAGGGCATCAACAGCATGGCCACCATGGCTAAGGGCATGACCTCCATGGCTGAGGGCATGACCTCCATGGCTGAGGGCATGCCCTCCATGGCTGAGGGCATGACCACCATGGCTGAGGGTGATTACCTCCATGGCTAAGGGCATGACCTCCATGGCTGAGGGCATGACCTCCATGATGCAGGGCATCAACAGCATGGCGCAGGCAGTGGTGAGAATGAATGAGTGTCTGCGGCAGAGGACGGTGGGGCTTCTGGATTTCACTCTAACTGCCCCTCTATCCCATGGCGGAGCCTAGGCGCCCCCAGGCACTGGATGGGAGGAGGATTGGCAGGAGCACAGCCGAGGGCCTTCCACCCAGGAGACTCTGGGGGTGTCCGGCCCAACTGACATCCCCCCTCCCTGTGAGTGACACCCCCCCAGCCCCGCACACCGAGGAGGGCAGCACTGCAACGCCCGTGCTGCCCAAAGGCAGGCCCAGACCCTCAAGGTCCCGGCCCCCAGGGGACGCCCGGCAAGGTGACCTCAGGCAACAGCAGGCCACCTCAACCTCAGCTGTCGATCCTGGGAAACATCTGGCCGTAGTGGGAGGGTGCGGAAGAGTAAGACACAGGAGGCACCTCGTGGGCACAAGTGATCATAGGCACTAGTTTAAATAGGTCACCACTGTGAAAAATCGCTTGTAAATAAACATCCCTCTGATCACCCGCAGATCCTCCACACTGTCATTTCATTGTGCCAAGATCCACAAAGCCCCGCGCGGTCGGCAGTTCTCCCCCCCGCCCCCCCCAGCCCGGCCCCTCAGCCCTCTTATTACAGCCATTCTTCTCTAGTAGTGAGGAGACCACGGGCTGATAAAATATAGAGAGGCTGACCCATCCCGGAGGTTAGTTGGAGGAACACACCAGGACCTCAGAGGGCACTGTTGGAGATGAGAGGTCACCCCAAGTTTCTGAGCCCCATGATAAGCCCGTCCATTGGCAGGATGCTAATCTCTGTCAGGCAGGAGTCAGACATTTCGCTGAGGAGCAGAGGAGCATCGTTCTGTCCTCAATGCAAATCATGATCATTCTCCCGCAGCGTCCGGCCAATGGCGATAGCGCCCTGCCCTTGGAATCGGACACCATTGCACAAACCTACCACTGGCAGCACAGTGATGATAAGTTTTGTGAGGGTCACGAAGAATCCAGCACAAGTTTTAAGGATACAAAGTAATAACATTTATTTACTATAACATATATACATAACAGTAGCAGTAACTTCCCTTGCTACATACTCCTTCCTGCTGGTTCCTGAACTGGCCAGCTTTATTTATACTTGGAGTTTACTAGTGGTTTCTCCGCCCCCCTCATTGGGGAAGCTCATACTCCCACAGGATTGTGGGATAGTCATTAGTCCCCAGCCAATGGTAAGTAGGCAGATTATAACATCCCTCCCCCCCAAAATCCAAGGAATCCACCGAAGACCCTGGCGAAGGAGGGCGTCGGACTCGTTTGGCCGCAGGCCGGACACCATTTGCACGCGGCGCTGGATCAGGCTGCGTGTAACGAGACGGAGACCGGCGCTTCCGTGATGAACGGCGTAACGGTTGTACATCCACGGCCCGTGGACCCGAGGATTCCCCCTCTGATGCGTCCTGTGTCTCCATCTCGGAGTCAGAGTCTGCTGCCTCCGTCATGTCAGCGTCTCTATCTCCATTCGGTTCTGTAACGACCTGCGCAGGCTTCGAGTGAGGCACCAGTGGAAGATTGTGAGGACTACCTTCCCTTGTCTCTGGTCTCTGCGGCTGTAGAAATGAGCTCCGGGGGCGGGGAATCTTTGGAGGGGATAGTCTTCTGGACCGAACGTGGTCGACATGTTTGCGCTGGAGACGACCCTGGGCTTGCACCTGGTAAGATATAGGGCCCGTTTGGCGAAAGATTACGCCAGGAACCCACTGGGCACCACCAGCAAAATTCCGGACGAACACTGGGTCACCGGGCACAAACTGCCGAATCGGCCGATGCCGAGAAAATCCCTGTCCCTGCCGTTCTTGTGTGCGGCGTACTTTTGCGCCAATGTCCGGGAAGACCATACTAAGGCGGGTGCGAAGTCTCCGGCCCATTAGGAGTTCTGCGGGAGCTACCCCAGTCACCGCATGGGGGATGGTCCTATACGTAAACTAAAAGCTAGCCAGTCTCGTGTCCATTGATCCGGAAGACTGCTTCTTTAGTCCTCTTTTGAATGTCTGCACTGCGCGCTCTGCCAACCCATTTGAAGCCGGGTGGTAAGGGGCAGTGCGGATATGGCGTATGCCGTTCATCTTCATGAACCTCGCAAACTCCTCACTGGTGAATGGAGTGCCGTTATCCGTGACCAGCACCTCGGGGAGGCCATGCGTACTAAAAGACAAACGCATCTTCTCAATTGTTGCGCAGGACGTTGTCCCCTGCATCTTATGCACCTCTAGCCATTTAGACTGGGCGTCGATTAATAGAAGGAACATGGATCCTTGAAAAGGGCCTGCGAAATGTGCATGCAAGCGTGCCCAAGGCCGCCCTGGCCATTCCCAGTGATGTCGGGGCGCAGCCGGCGGAAGCTTCTGATGCTCCTGGCAAATGGAGCAGTTTTGGGCCACCTTCTTAATGTCGGTGTCGAGGCCTGGCCACCAGACATAACCCCGGGCCAACATTTTCATTTTGGTCACGCCTGGATGCCCATTGTGCAAGTCTGTTAGTATCAGCTCCTGACCTTTTTCCGGGACAACCACACGCGTCCCCCACAAGAGGATGTCGTATTCCACGCTGAATTCTGACAGCTTGGAGGAAAATGCCCGCAACTCGCCTGGGAGCTGTCTATGCTGCCCACCATACAGGACTATGTGCCGAACCTTTGACAGGACTGGCTCCGTCTGGGTCCACTCACGGATCTGTGATGCCGTGACAGGCAAGGTGTCCATAAAATTTAGGGTTGCAACCACCTCACCGGTCGTGGGGGTCGACATGGGGCCGGTCGATAAAGGCAATCGGCTCAGTGCGTCGGCATTTGCTATCTGGGTTCCTGGTTTGTGCTCCAGAGAATACTCGTATGCAGCGAGCAACAAAGCCCAGCGCTGGATCCGTGCGGAAGCAATGGGCGGTATTGGCTTATCCTCTCTGAAAAGTCCCAGCAGAGGCTTATGATCAGTCACGATAGTGAAATGGCGGCCATACACGTACAGGTGGAAGCGTTTCACCGCAAAAACCACTGCCAGGCCCTCCTTCTCGATCTGCGCGTACAGTCAATGTGCGGGAGGCGAAAGCTATCGGTCGCTCGGCCCCGTTCTCCATCTTGTGGGACAGGACGGCCCCAATACCATACGGGGAAGCATCACATGTGACGAGCAAAGGCTTTCCAGGATCATAGTGGGTTAGTAACCCAGACGACGACAATTGTTGCTTTACCCGCCGGAAAACGGTTTCTTGCGGCTGACCCCAAACCCAGGTGTGATTTTTCTTTAGCAGAAGGTGCAAAGGGGCCAGCGTAGTTGCCAGATTGGGGAGGAACTTCCCGTAGTAGGTTACGAGACCGAGAAAAGAACGAAGATGCGAAGTGACATTCGGGGCGGGGGCATGTTGAATTGCACGCACCTTCTCTGCGACGGGGTGCAGACCTTCACGGTCCACCCGATAACCTAGGTAGACTACTTCCTTTGCCTGAAATATGCACTTTGTGCGACGTAAACGGACTCCAGCCTCCGAAAAGCGTCTAAGGACAGCCTCCAGGTTTTCCAAATGTTCCTGTTCCGACGTCCCTGTAATCAAAACGTCATCTAAGTAGACAGCGACACGTGGTAAACCTCTCAAAATGCCCTCCATAACACGTTGAAAAATAGCGCAGGCAGAGGATACTCCAAAGGGCAACCGTGTATATTCATACAGGCCCCGGTGTGTATTAATCGTTACATATGGTCGGGAGGCAAGGTCCAGCTCCAACTGCAGGTAGGCGTGACTCATATCTAATTTTGTGAAGGAGAGTCCGCCTGCAAGCTTCGCGTAGAGATCCTCTATGCGAGGCATTGGATATCGGTCGAGTCGGGAAGCCGTATTCACTGTAAGTTTATAGTCGCCACACAAGCGAACTGTGGCATCTGGCTTCATTACAGGTACAATTGGTGCTGCCCAGTCAGCAAAACGGACGGGCCTGATAATACCCAAACTCTCCAAATGAGTGAGCTCCCCTTCTAGCTTCTCGAGCAAGGCGTAAGGCACCGGGCGCGCCCGGAAATAGCGCGGCGTGGCTCCTGGTTCGACTTGGATACGGGCTACGGCCCCTTTTATTTTCCCCAAACCAGGCTGGAATACATCTGGGTATCGTCCTAGCACCTCAGTCAACCCTTCAGAAACTGTTTGGAGGATGTGCTGCCATTGCAACCGCAAATGGCGCAACCAGTCCCGACCCAACAGGCTGGGCCCATGGCCGCGCACCACGATAAGTGGGAAACGCCCCTCCTGGCATCCATAAACAACAGGGGTCATTGTAGTTCCTGCAATGTCCAGTGGTTCCCCCATGTAGGTGGCCAACCTGGCCTGTGTGTCGGTTAATGTAAGGGTCTGTATACCCTGCTTGATGCGGTCGAATGGCCTCTGGGCGATCACGGAGACCGCTGCGCCAGTGTCCAACTCCATCTCAAGCGGGTGGCCATTGACTCGTACTGTCACCTTAATGGGGGCCACACGGGGAGCTGCCACACAATGCAGCTGCAGGCAGTCGTCCTCCGTCTCCACGTCCTCAGGAGTAGTCGCCGCAGGTTCATCCACATGGAAGGTACGGCCCTTGGGCTGGTCCCAGTTACGGCCCCTGGGCTGGTCCCAGTTTCGGTCGGAACGACGGCGCCTCTGGCGCCCCCAGGACCGGCGTCCACGATGGGGTCGGCGCCTCCAAGTCTGACACGGACATGGTTCCTCATCCATTGGTTCTGGAGAAGGCTCCCTTCGGGGAGGAATGTCCGACGGCCACTGGCGTCGGTCCGGACGTTGCCTCGCCCAAGGTACCGCAGGAGTGCGGGGGGACGTTTTCGGACGGAAGGGGTTGCGCCCCAAGGCATGCACCTCCATTCCCTGTAGCTCCTGCACTCCTGGGGCTGTTTAGCACAGAGCTAAATCGCTGGCTTTGAATGCAGACCAAGGCAGGCCAGCAGCACGGTTCAATTCCCGTAAAAGCCTCCCCGAACAGGCGCCGGAATGTGGCGACTAGGGGCTTTTCACAGTAACTTCATTGAAGCCTACTTGTGACAATAAGCGATTTTCATTCATTCATTTCATTCAATACTATTTGAATGGCCTGTTGAATAGTCAATGTTGGCTCAGCTAACAACTTTCTCTGGGTGGCCGCATTGTTAATACCGCAAACCAAACGGTCGCGTAACATTTCTGACAAGGTCTCACCATAGTCACAGTACTCCGCAATCCTGCATAGCCTGGATAGAAAATCGGCAAGGGATTCTCCAGGGGTCCTCTCAGCGGTATTAAACCAGTAACGCTGGACTATCGTGGGTTAAAATGTTGCCCCACTATATTCACAAGTTCATCAAACGTTTTGGTGTCCGGCGCAGCTGTGTACCTAAGGCTCCTAATCACCCCAAACGTATGCGGCCCGCAGGCGGTGAGCAATATGACCACCTGGCGCTTGTTTTCGGTGATATTGTTTGCCCGGAAATAGTAACGCATCCGTTGTGCGTACTGGTTCCAGCTTTCCAGCGCAGCATCAAAAACATCCAAACGTCCGTACAGAGGCATGGTATAATAGAAAATAACTTCCAACCTGTATCCAACAAAAATCCAGGGAGGTGGCTTCAGCAGTGTAGACAGCTATTCACTTTTACCTTCATCGCCAGTTTTGTGAGGGCCACGAAGAATCCAGCACGATTGTATTTTAAGGATACAAAGTAATAACATTTATTTACAATAACATATATATATATATATATATATATATATATATATATATATATAACAGCAGCAGCAACTTCCCTTGCTACATACTCCTTCCTGCTGGTTCCAAACTGGCCAGCTTTATTTATACGAGGAGTTTACTAATGGTTTCTCCGCCCCCCTCATTGGGGAAGCTCATACTCCCACAGGATTGTGGGATTGTCATTAGTCCCCAGCCAATGGTAAGCAGGCAGGTTATAACAATGAGATTACAGGCTCCATGGTGGGAGATCTTCTCGCCCCCTAGTCCTGCTCGTCCTCAAACCGAGAGGCTATGAGGGCTTCCCCAGCTGATCAGCCCACGTGGGCCCTGGCCACAGCCAGAGGTCCTTCCTCCTCCTCCTCCTCTGTGGGTTTCCCCTCGCTGCCCTCCTCGACCTCCTCCTCCGAGGAGATGTGGCGCTCCTCCATCTCCTCCTGGTCCAGCTGCTCTCCCCTCTGCAGTGCCAGGTTGTGCAGAGCGTATCAGACCACCTGGGGGCAGTATTGTAGAGCACCCTCCGATTGGCCCAGCCACCGGAACCGCACATTGAGCCGTCCAATCGCCTGCTGGATCAGCACGCGCCTGAACACATGAGCCTCGTTGCAGCGGGTTTTTGTGGCCTCCACACTGACACCATCAGCCACTTCCTGAGCGGGTGCCCCCTGACCCCGAGGACACATCCCTCCAACTGCTGCTCTCCCTCAAAAACGGCAGGAATTGCAAGTGCCTCAAGTTGTAACTTCCTGGATATTCCCTGGGAAATGGGTGCAGACCTGCATAATTCACATTGTGTGGTCACAGACGATCTGGACATTGAGGGAGTGAAATCCCTTGCAGTGCCACATGATGCCAAGGCCAGCGCAGGGCCAGGTGGGTGCAGTCTATCACACCCTGCACCTGGGGCATGCCTGCTAAATGGGCCCATAGCCCTGCCATCTTGGCTCTCCTGGTCCCAGTCTCAGTTGATACACATGTGGGCCCTCACTAAAAGAGCATCTGTAACCTCCCAATTGCATTTGTGTGCGGCTGACTGGGAGATGCCGCAAAGGCCACCGGTGTTGCCCTGAAACCAGCTGCTGGCATTGAAGTTTGGAGCGGCTGTCACTTTAAGGGTGTAGCCACCTAAATTGGCCAACTCCCGATTTAAAATGGCAAACGGCAAAGGCTGATGGGAAATTCAGCCAACACAGGCTCGAAGGGCCAGATGGCCTACTCCTGCTCCTAGTTCTTATGTGTGGTAGTATGTATTGGGGGTCATGTGGGACTGGAAGCCCTAATGTCATTGGCTGACAGATCCCGGGTCCTGGTTGGCCGTTGACCTCAAGCTCCGCCCTGAAGGCGGAGTATAAGAAGCCGGAGTCTTCCCCCGCAGGCCAGTTTACTATCGAGCTGCTGGGGAACAGACACGCTTAATAAAGCCTCATCGACTTCACTCTATTCGTCTCATGGAGTCTTTGTGCGCTACATTATGTTCTAAACCAGTAGGTGCAGGTTTGTTGTGTATTTAACTCTGCAAAAGCCCAGACAGCATCGATACCAGCGACCATCAGCATGATAATGTAGCAGCCATCTACATACTAATGAGCAATCCCTGGGAACAATAGCAACATTTGGGACACTCAAAACTAAGCCAGACTCCCCGGCGCCAGCAGGAGCCAACACAAAGGAGGTGAACGAACACCTCAAGACCGCCCATATTTCAGGGAACCGCTCCAGTATTGGAGAAAATCGAACCAAGCAATTGGAACAAAGTCCAATCACTTGGGACCAGTTACGGGGTCCGCCCCGAAAGGCGGGAAGCCCCTGGGGACTTTAAGAGTTGAGCCCCAAGTTCAACTCGCTCTCTTCGTCCTGCCCGGGTCACCCAGCAACGCGAACCAACATTGACCGTGACCGGTGCAGTGACCGCCGAAAGAAGTAAGTCTTAATTCAACGCTCGCTATGAGACAGGCGCTCCTAGCTACCAATCCGTACCAACTTCGAATCCCGCAGACTCAGAACCCGAACGAAAGGCCATTTGTTCCCCTGTGACCTGGTGGGCCAGTCCGAAGTTAAGTATAGGCCTGTTAGTTGTAGAAGTAGCTTAGACGTAGAAATTGTGCATGAGTAGTGATTACTGTGTATAATAAATGTGCTTCGATTTGAATCTTACTAATCGGTGTATTGAGTTATTGATCATTACTTGGACTTGAACTTCGTGGCGGTATCATAAAGATACCTGGCGACTCGAGAGCGAAGGTAATAAAACAGAGCAATTGAACCAACCAGAAAGTTAGCAACATTATTTGGCAACATCTGACAGGACCCGATCTAGAAGTGGAAATCCACTCCGGCAGAACCCAGAATTTGAATTAGAGATCCAATTGGGAACAGAAAACCACAAGCGTTCAAGCAATTCTGATCAATCCTCATAATTCGGAAGTGTGTTAAATGCATGCGTAACTAACAGGGCTATAAGGTTTGTATTTCGGAAAGTAGCGAAAGCCGTACCCGTATTTACAGCACCGCCTTAATACCCCTGTCCCAAATTTGAAGAGCAGCATTCGGATAGGAAAGATGGCAATGCAGCGTCTCATGAACCCCGAGGAATTTGCAGTCGTAGCGACCAGCAGCAGTCGAGTGGGACAATGTCCCGTTTGGGAGGAAGAGATCAGGAAATATCTCAAAAGGGCTCACCAGTCTTGTCTGGTGCACTTAAGCAGCTTCCAGTCCCAATATGAAAAGGCCTATCAGGACACGCAACGTGCAGTCCTGGTACGAAAAGAAACAGAGAAGCAGGTAGAAACATTGCAGAGGCAGTGTAGTGACCTGAAGACAGCGTTAAGAGCACTCCATGCTGCCACCACGGAGCAAAGACAAAGCTCACTAGACCACGCAAAGTGCCGGAAGCAGATTGCAGAACTGCAATCTCTGCTTTCAGTCCAAAAAGGATTCCAGGAAACCTTTGGAGCAAAATTAGATGAGGAAGACGGCCCTGATTGGGAAGAATTAAACGGGACAGAGCAGAGATATGTTCAGGGAACATGTGCGCAGGGAAAGCCACAGAAGAGAAAAGCGGCCCAACCCCCCACAGAGCAGATAGTTCAGGCCCCAATGAACCCAGTCACCACCCACCGCACAGCCACATCGGACGATGCGGAATTTCTGTACACCACCCTCTTAACAGTGACCCAAGTACGGGATGCGTGCGAGAAAATCAAACCGTTCCTCCCCACCTCAGACCCCCACCATTTCTTTGCCAGAGTAAAGCAGCAGGCGACCATGTACGGCCTGGATGAGCGAGAGCATGTAAAGCTCACAGTTTTAAGTTTAGACCCTTCAGTCGCAGCAGCCCTTCCCGACCCACAGAATGTAGGAGGAGGCACCCTTGCAGAAATGCATACCGCGGTCCTGGATGCGATCGGGTATAACCGGAGTGACCCCGTAGATGGCCTCAATAAATGCAGGCAAAAGAAATCCGAGCACCCCACAGCGTTTGCTGGACGCCTGTGGATCCACTTTGCAGCAGTCTTTGGAGACGTAGACCGTGCCCATTTGTCCCCAGACAACATAGCCAAATGGACCCACACCCTTATCTCCCATATCACAGAAACAGGACAAAAAGCTTGCGCGAATTATGATCCCTCAGAGGAGGCTCAGAACGAGAAATGGGTCGTAAAACGATTGTCCCGCGCCTGGGAGCAATCTGTACAAAACAAACCCGCAGTTAAAAATCCCGAGGAAAAGCAGGCCGACGCAGATATACAGGCAGTTACAACACACCAGAACCCCGCATGGGTGAATGAGGGAAAGAACAGCCCCCCACCCAAGTCACAGGAGTGTTACAACTGTGGACACTTCGCAAGAGAGTGCAATGTCCCATGAAAGCCAGAGGGAGCCCAGCAGACGGGCACTCTGAGTAAGAAGAAGACTGAGCCAATTCATCGTGTTAGCACCCGTTCAGATCAGACGGACCTGACCGGAACGGACTGACGGTGTTCGGGCTCCCCCAGTTGGGTCTGCGACACCCTTTGGGATAGGTCCGGACGATTGGTAGTTGTAGCGAAAATTCGGGGACAGCCCATCAAATTTCTCTGGGACACAGGAGGGTCCCGCACCACAATAAATTCCTCCACCATGTTTCAAAAGGACACGTGGCCCACTACAGCCACTATCACCCTCAGCGGCTTTACAGGCCACTCACAGCAGGGACACATCACAGCCCCTGTACCCATTCCAATCGGCAACATCACCACCAAGCACCCCGTAGTCTTAGTCGATCTGCCCCACACAGCAGAACACATTCTGGGAATCGATTTTATGAATTCCCACAACTTATCATTTGATCCAGTCAATCAATGTGTCTGGAAAACACAAAGTCTGCAACGCTCAACATGGGTGAATACGCAAACAAAATTAGCGCCGTAGGTGAATTTTGGTTCAACCCGACCACGCTTAGCACGGACAAGCAGGTTAGGGCAGCTCTGCAAAAGAACAGGGCAGCATTCGCGACCCACAAACACGACTGTGGACGGATGACTGGCTCCGTACAAATAACAGGACCTGACCCTAGACCCCCAAAACAGTACGGATTTCCCCAAGAGGCAGAGGGAGAAATCTCAAAGGTAATCAACAGCTTATTAGAGCAGGGCGTACTTAGATCAGTAGCCTCCACTAATAATGCCCCGATTTGGCCAGTGAGAAAGCCCGATGGATCATGGCGACTGACCATCGATTACCGGGAACTCAACAAAATCACCCCCGCAGCAACCCCCACAGAAGCCACAAGTCCCGAGACCATGCTCAAGCAGGGACTCAATTCCCGATACTTCACTATGATTAATCTAGGACAAAGGTTCAGCACAACATCGTGGGGCGAAGAGACTGTTCTGTGCTGTATTTTCTATGTTCTATGTTCACGGTTTTGGACATCAGTAATGGATTCTGGTCCATTCCATTGGCAAAGGCGTGCCAATACAAATTTGCCTTCATCATTAAAAATAAACAGTACACGTGGACATGCCTGCCACAAGGATTCCACAACTCCCCCTCCATTTTCCACCAACAGCTGGCAAATGGTTTAGCCAAATTCTCTCGCCCCGAATGTCTGGTCCAGTACGTAGACGACCTACTACTGCAGACAGACACCAAGGAAGAGCACATTGAGCTTCTGTCCGAACTCCTGGAACTCTTACATTCAATTGGTTGTAAAGTGAACCCCAAAAATGCCCAGATTTTGGAAGATAAGGTGATATATTTGGGAACAATTATCACACATGGTAAACGCGAGATCGAGCATAAAAGAATTGACTCGATCGCTAAATTGCCCCTTCCCCAGAACGTTTCAGCCCTCCGGTCGTTTTTAGGACTGGTTGGATACTGCCGAAACCACATTGATGGTTTCGCCAGCAAGGCAGCACCCCTCTCAGACCTCCTAAAGAAAGGAGCCCCCTGGGAATGGCTTCCGCAGCATACGGATGCTGTGGACTCTTTAAAACAGGCACTCATAGCAGCCCCCGCACTACAAGTTCTAGACTCGCTTTCCCCTTACGCTACAGAGGTAGCGACCACAGACCACACCCTTTCAGCCGTGCTCCTCCAGGAATGGCACGACCAGTTAAGGCCCGTAGCTTACGCCTCCAGAATTTTAGATGCTGTGGAGCAGGGATTTTCAGCCTGTGAGAGGCACCTGCTCGCAGTATTCTGGGCAGTCCAGTATTTTTTGTACATTATTGGACTGAACCCCATCACAATCCTCACGGAACACACCTCCACCCAACTTTTACTGGACGGACGACTCAAGGACGGTACAGTCAGTCAAATACGAGCAGCCAGATGGACCCTTCTTTTGCAGGGACGGGACATCACTGTTAAACGGACAAAGACCCACACTTTTTTAGCCGACAACTTACAGTACCCCGGAACCCCCCATGAATGCGATATTATCTCTCCACACCACAACACAGGCCCCTTTATTGCTAAAACACCCCCTAGAAAGATAGGTAGTTCGACCCAGAGCCCCCAGCACACAGACACGTGTGAGCCCATAAGGATATATGTGGATGGATCTTCCACAGTATTGGATGGGAAGCGCATAACAGGTTGCGGCATTTATGTCGAGGATGCGCAGTGACGCTCCCGAGAAGAAATAGCAATAAAACTTCCAGGACACTTCGGCGCGCAGACAGCAGAGCTCGCGGCCATCGCATATATAGTGGAACACCCAGATTCCTTCCCCAGCCCAGCAGACATATACTGGGACAGCCTCTATGTCTGCAACAGCCTTACGGAATTCCTGCCCCTGTGGAAAGCAAGAGGATTTGTTTCCGCAGACAGAAAACCCCTCCCTTCAGCCCCATTGCTCTGTCACATCTTGGAGAGAGCACAGAACAGGAATTTTGGGATAGTCAAAGTTCGAAGTCACCATCATTCCTCCCCCCCTGGAAATGTAAAAGCCGACGCACTGGCTAAGGCAGGTTCCAGGCATGGATATTTTTGGACACCCCCCGAAGGCGCACCAGTGAGTGCAGTTCAGGTCTCACAGACAAAGATCGAGGATCTAGTGGAGGCCCAGAAGCAGGACAGCAATCTCAGGGAGATTGTAAAGGGAACTATCCAGCACCCTACGAGAGATTTAAAAATGCTCTGACCACACATGACGGTGTGGTGTTAAAAGACACCCTTTATGTGGTCCCTGAACAGGTCAGGAATCAACTGATTTGTTCATTCCATGACGGTCATGGACATCAGTGAATCGATCCCACTACAGCCCACCTCAGGCAGCTTTGTTGGTGGCCGAATTTAAAGGACGATGTAAATCACTACATTGAGAATTGTCTTGTCTGTGCCCAGAATAATCCGGACAGATATGCCAAAAAGGCTCAACTCAGCCACACCCGACCCGTTAATGGCCCCTGGACTAACCTCCAGATTGATTTTATAGGACCAATGCCCCCTTGCAGGAATGGTTATAAATATGTACTCGTGGTGATAGACACGTTTACCAAATGGGTGGAAGCATTCCCAGCCCGAACAAACACTGCAAAAACCACAGCCAAGATTTTGACCCACCACATCTTTACAAGATGGGGACTCCCCCGCAGCATTGAATCCGACCAAGGTTTCCATTTTACGGGACGTGTCATGAAGAACGTCCTCACGATATTTGGCATCACCCAAAAATTCCACATTGCATACCACCCACAGTCGAGAGGTATCGTGGAGCGCATGAATCGGACCCTAAAATACACCCTCAGAAAAATAGTCCAGGAGAACAACACCACTTGGGACTCAGTCCTCCCTTTTGCGCTGATGTTTTTGAGTAATACAGTTTCAACCTCCACAGGTTACACCCCACACACTCTCATGACCGGACGTCCCATGAAAGGCACAGAATTTTTATGAGGTTTAGATTTGACCAGCCCCGAAGTGACGGCCCTAACACTTGAAAAGGCTGTGGAACAATTAATGGAAAACGTTAAAACGGCTCAGCTAGCAGCCGCAGTGAAATTGGGCACAAGGAAGAAACAGAGCAAGGCTTGTTTCGACAAGACAGTGCATGCGACTGAGTACAGTATCGGACAGCAAGTTATGCTCTCCGTATACAACCCCAGCACATTCCTGTCACCAAAGTACTCAGGTCCGTACTCCATTGCGGACAAGGAAGCCCTTCCATCTACAAAATAAAGTATCCCAACGGAAAGACTGCGTGGTTCCATATCAACCAGCTGGAGGCATATGGAACACAGTCTAACCACTCACACCACGTCACGCTCGACGCAGCACACCACACCCCGCCCACAGCCAACGTAACCCTACCATCCCCCAACACGTCCAGCCCAGCCACGGACTCGACCTCGACTCCACCCCCTAAATATACACTCCGCCCCGGAACGCCCACAGACTGCAGCAGCAGAGACAGCGACTGTGACACAGACGATAGCCACAGCACGCCTCCCTACTATCTCCATGCAACAGGACCCACACCCAGCGAATCTGACCACGATTCGAGTGATCCCTTCACGATCACTTTCCTAAACAAACCCCACCACCGACCACCAACCCACAATGATGACCCCGATTCCGTCCTCACACAACTAGACACCAACTATTGGCACAGAGATAATTTGTTCAGACTCGTCCGCAACGACGAGAGCGACCCCACCTCACACCATGCAGCCCTTTCAGCCCTGATACACTCCAGAGTTTGGCACCCGGGAGAAGATGACGACCTTGAGTCTGACTCCCAAAACGAGAACCCCTTTGCGACCCTGTTCGCAACCGATAACTGAGGTGTCCAGATGATGTTTTAAAAGGAACCGCTTGGGAGAAAACGGTGTCCTTTCTGATGGAACCTGCAGCATGTTTTATGTTGTTTGTAGTGTTTTGTTAAATATTGTATGACAGACCAGAATTTTTTTTTTTTCCACGGCCCCACGCCACCACCCCTCTGACGCCCACTGGCAGTCTGAGAAACTGGTTTGGCCAGACGCTAGTTCAGAGGAACTAGTTTGTCCGCAGAGACTTGTAAATGTCCCAGGCGCCAGTTCAGCGGAACTCATCTGTCGACGGAAACACAGACCTCCGTTCATAACTGCTCTTCTGGTTCGAAGGATAGAACCACTACGGCAGCCCCACCACGATGACTACATTTCTTGCCCGTTCTTGTCGGTTGCTCAGGCAGTGGAGAAACGGCTTGGGACCCGCCCTGCCTGGGAACCCCCCCTCTGGTCAACTACACTCGGGTAGGGAACACGGCATTGGTAGCCGTCCTACCCGGGGACTCCATCCAACTCTGACCCGTCGCGGCCCATACGCACCTCATTTTGGAAAGTTTTAGTTCAAAAAGTTTTGTTTTGTTTCAGGTAACCCTTAGGTTGCCAACCACATGCTATTTACATCCTGAAACATTTGGATGGTAGATTGCACAGTCAGCGAGACGGCTCGCACTGGTTCATTATTTGAAAGTGTGTCTTGTCCTGAAATTCGGTTTTTAAAAAAAATGAGGGAGTCACACATAGTGACCAATTATAAAGGGAGTAATTGGCACTAAAGGACAGACAGGCTATCATACGAAATGTTAAACCGAGATAGTAACAGATATTATGCTTGTTTCCACAGAACTCCAGAAGCTCCAGGACCGGAAAAGAGAAGTGAAAGAAGAAGAACCATGAGGACATCCTCCGCGTGGCTCATCGCCCTAATGGACATTTGGTTGCGAGTGAACGCGAACCCCATGACCTCAAGCCCCCCAGCCGTTAATGTTTCACTTCCCCACAGTACCCAGAGCCCAGTCACCAGCGACACCACACCATCTTGGTGTGCCAGGTTTATAACCTGGTACTCTCTGTCCTACTTGATAGAATCCCTATTGGTATTGGCGATACTCTGCTGCATTGTGCAGACTATGCGTCTGAGAAAATGGAGAAGGAGAGCCTACCGCGCTCGCACCCCGGTATAAAGGATCAGATCCCCTATTTTCAGATACGACCAGACCCCCGACCCCCGCGATCTATAATAAAGAACTTTCGTTTGCGTTTTTGTTGTAAATAAAGAAATGTTCATGAGCAATTGTACGATCCTGAGCTTGACTGCCAAGCCAGGAAACATGTGTATAAACTGCTATGATTTTGTTTGTATGGTTGAGGAAGTTAGAGTGATGAAATGTTTAAGTGAGTGTAGTGTATTAAGGATAGTTAGAGGTTCCCATTTTTTTATTGTTTTGTAATAGCGCCCCTTCGAATTGTCAGTAAAAAATTTTTTGCATAGTTATGGTCAGTGGAGAGGCCATGAAAGAAGTGCTGGCCAGGTCAGGGAATGGAAAGCAACTCAGTTATGTGATCCTTCACGCTTCGCGTTAGGATCACAAGGAGGGAGTGTAGCCACCTAAATTGGCCAACTCCCGATTTAAAATGGCAAACGGCAAAGGCTGATGGGAAATTCAGCCAACACAGGCCGAAACCAGCAGGTGCAGGTTTGCTGTGTATTTAACTCTGCAAATGCCCAGACAGCATCGATACCAGCGACCATCAGCATGATAATGTAGCAGCCATCTACATACTAATGAGCAATCCCCGGGAACAATAACAACATTTGGGACACTCAAAACTAAGCCA
This sequence comes from Scyliorhinus torazame, assembly GCF_047496885.1. Classification (NCBI taxonomy): domain Eukaryota; kingdom Metazoa; phylum Chordata; class Chondrichthyes; order Carcharhiniformes; family Scyliorhinidae; genus Scyliorhinus; species Scyliorhinus torazame. The sequence continues at coordinate 14,607,102 of NC_092738.1, read as the reverse complement.
GACTCCCCGGCACCAGCAGGAGCCAACACAAAAGAGGTTAACGAGCACCTCAAGACAGCCCATCGATCAGGGAACTGCTCCAGTATTGGAGAAATCGAACCAAGCGATTGGAACAAAGTCCAATCACCTAGAACCAGGTATGGGGTCCGCCCCGAAAGACGGGAAGCCCCTGGGGACTATAAAGTTAAGCCCCCAAGTTCAACTCACTCTCTTCGTCCTGCCCGGGTCACCCAGCAACACGAACCAACATTGACCGTGACCGGTGCAGTGACCGCCGAAAGACCGCAAGTCTTAATTCAACGCTCGCTACGAGATAGGCGCTCCTAGCTACCAATCCGTACCAACTTCGAATCTCGCAGACTCAGAACCCGAACGAAAGGCCATTTGTTCCCCTGACCTGGTGGGCCAGTCCGAAGTTAAGTATAGGCCTGTTAGTTATAGAAGTAGCTTAGACGTAGAATTTGTGCATGAGTAGTGATTACTGTGTATAATAAATGTGCTTCGATTTGAATCTTACTAATCGGTGTATTGAGTTATTGATCATTACTTGGACTTGAACCTTGTGGCGGTATCATAAAGATACCTGGCGACTCGAGAGCAAAGGTAATAAAACAGAGCAATTGAACCAACCGGAAAGTTAGCAACAAGGGCCACGGGCAGTGGGTGTCACCCCATTCAGTGTGGTGCCAGCTCTTGCAGGACATGGTAAAGGTGGTCCACCATTTCTCGGTACAGGCGCAATCTTCTACGGCAAAGTGGCGAGCATTAGTGGGAAACCAGAGGATTGGGAAGCCTTCAAAAGCAAGCAGAGGACAACTAAAAAGCCATAAAGGTGGGAGAAGATGAAGTATGAGTGCAAGCTAGCTAGTAATATAAAGGAAGATACAAAGAGTTTTGTTCAATATATAAAAGGTAAGAGAGAGGCAAAAATAGACATTGGACCACTGGAAAATGTGGCTGGAGAAGTAATAATAGGAAACAAAGAAATGGCAGATGAACTGAATAGTTACTTTGCATCAGTCTTCACGGTGGAAGACACCAGTGGGATGCCAGAGCTCCAGGAGAACCAGGGGGCAGAGGTGAGTGCAGTGACCATTACTAAGGAGAAGGTTCTGGGGAAACTGAAAGGTCTGAAGGTGGATAAGTCACCTGGACCAGTTGGCCTACACCCCAGGGTCCGAAAAGAGATAGCTGAGGAAATTGTGGAGGCATTAGTGATGATCTTTCAGGAATCACTGGAGGCAGGAAGGGTTCCAGAGGACTGGAAAGTGGCTAATGTAACACCACTGTTTAAGAAGGGAAGGAGGTAGAAGACGGGAAATTATTGGCCGGTTAGCCTGACTTCGGTCATTGGTATGATTTTAGGATCTGTTATGAAAGATGAGATCGCGAAGTACTTGGAAGTGCATGGTAAAATAGGACTGAGTCAGCACGGCTTTGTCAAAGGGAGGTCGTGTCTGACAAATCTGTTAGAGTTCTTTGAGGAGGAAACAAGAAAGTTAGACAAAGGAGAACCAGTGGACGTGATTTATTTAGATTTCCAGAAGGCATTTGACAAGGTGTCGCATAGGAGACTGTTAAATAAGTTAAGAGCCCATGGTGTTAAGGGTAAGATCCTGGCATGGATAGAGGATTGGCTGACTGGCAGAAGGCAGAGAGTGGGGATAAAGGGGTCTTTTTCAGGATGGCAGCCGGTGACTAGTGGTGTGACACTAGTGGGCAACACAGGTGGAGAAGGTAGTCAAGAAGGCATACGGCATGCTTGCCTTCATTGGCCGGGGCATTGAGTATAAGAATTGGCAAGTCATGTTGCAGCTGTATAGAACCTTAGTTAGGCCACACTTGGAGTATAGTGTTCAATTCTGGTCGCCACACTACCAGAAGAATGTGGAGGCTTCAGAGAGGGTGCAGAAGAGATTTACCAGAATGTTGCCTGGTATGGACGGCATTAGCTATGAGGAGCGGTTGAATAAACTCGGTTTGTTCTCACTGGAACGAAGGAGGTTGAGGGGAGACCTGATAGAGGTCTACAAAATTATGAAGGGCATAGACAGAGTGGATAGTCAGAGGCTTTTCCCCAGGGTAGAGGGGTCAATTACTAGGGGGCATAGGTTTAAGGTGTGAGGGGCAAGGTTTAGAATAGATGTACGAGGCAAGTTTTTTACACAGAGGGTAGTGGGTGCCTGGAACTCGCTACCGGAGGAGGTGGTGGAAGCAGGGACGATAGTGACATTTAAGGGGCATCTTGACAAATACATGAATAGGATGGGAATAGAGGGATACGGACCCAGGAAGTGTAGAAGATTGTAGTTTAGTCGGGCAGCATGGTCGGCACGGGCTTGGAGGGCCAAAGGGCCTGTTCCTGTGCTGTACATTTCTTTGTTCTTGTTCTTTGTTTGTTCTTTGTGTGCCTCAGGGGTCTGTGCTGGGACCACAACTTTTCACAATATACATTAATGATCTGGAAGAAGGAACTGAAGGCACTGTTGCTCAGTTTGCCGATGACACAAAGATCTGTAGAGCGACAGGTAGTATTGAGGAAGCAAGGGGGCTGCAGAAGGACTTGGACAGGCTAGGAGAGTGGACAATGAAATACAATGTGGAAAAGTGTGAGGTTATGCACTTTGGAAGGAGGAATTTAGGCACAGACTATTTTCTAAATGGGGAAATGCTTCGGAAATCAGAAGCACAAAGGGACTTAGGAGTCCTTGTTCACGATTCTCTTAAGGTTAATGTGCAGGTTCAGTCGGCAGTTAAGAAAGCAAATGCAATGTTAGCATTCATGTCAAGAGGGCCAGAATACAAGACCAGGGATGTACTTCTGAGGCTGTATAAGGCTCTGCTCAGACCCCATTTGGAGTATTGTGAGCAGTTTTGGGCCCTGGATTTGAGGAAACATGTGTTGGCCTTGGAAAGGGTCCAGAGGAGGTTCACAAGAATGATCCCTGGAATGAAGAACTTGTCGTATGAGGAACGTTTGAGGACTCTGGGTCTGTAGTCGGTGGAGTTTAGAAGGATGAGGAGGGATCTTATTGAAACTTACAAGATACTGCGAGGCCTGGATAGAGTGGACGTGGAGAGGATGTTTCCACTTGTAGGAAAAACTAGAACCAGAGGACACCATCTCAGACTAAAGGGACGATCCTTTAAAACAGAGATGAGGAGGAATTTCTTCAGCCAGAGGGTGGTGAATCTGCGGAACTCTTTGCCGCAGAAGGCTGTGGAGGCCAATTCACTGAGTGTCTTTAGGACAGAGATAGATAGGTTCTGGATTAATAAGGGGATCAGGGGTTATGGGGAGAAGGCAGGAGAATGGGGATGAGAAAAATATCAGCCATGATTGAATGGCGGAGCAGACTCGATGGGCCGAGTGGCCTAATTCTGCTCCAATGTCTTGTGGTCTTATGGCTCTGACATCTGTAGATGGGATGTCTGATGTCGGAAGACCTTTGCCGGTAGTGTCCAGCTACAGGTCCAGCCTCCCCATCCTCACACTGGTAAATCCCAACTCCTGTCCCACTCAATTCCACCAGGATTAGGTTCCTGGACCCTCGAGAGTCTGACTGGCACATTCCTCCCGACATCCCCCCCCCCCCCCCCCCCCCCTCCCCAATCCTTGCATCAGGTGACAGGGCAGTTGAGTGGATGTATGGGACCCAGGTCTGCATTCGTACTGGGCACCTCAAAGACGCGCCCATCATGACCTAGAACGGAGTGAGCGATGATAGCTTCACCATGAACCTTGCGTTGGGATTCACATCAGTGATATTAACTCTTGGATAAACATTGGAGTTCAATGCTTAGGAATCCAGCTATTTTGATTCAACCAAATAAACAACATTAAATAAACTGAGGGACAAATTAAAATGGGCAGTCCCTTAAAGGGATACTGCCTTAAACAAAAACAAATCACAAATGAAACTTAAAACATCAGCTAAAATGTGGTGAAAAGGGTCGATCAAGCACCCCGTGTCCTGTGGTGCTCATCGGGCATGGAAGGCCTCGATGGAGCCAGTGGACACCGCATGCTCCCTCTCCATGGACACCTGGCCACAAATGTTGAGGCACAGCTGACTAGAAAAGCTCGCAATTAGCATGACAAGAACATACCTAGAGGGCACCTTCATTCTTCCATTTCACAGCCCAACACACTAATTCCTGACAGACAAACTTCCCAGACAAGTGGAATTGAAATTCCATACAGCTCAACCCCTTTGTCTTCACAGTGCTGCCTGAGTGAGGGCTTCTACTCACTGTTCAGTTGTGTTTCCCAAAGTGAGAGGGACTTCATTCCTCATGAGGCTGGGATGCAACCCGTTCCTGAGTCGCTCCCTCTGCCCTTGCAGCCCTTGGGACCTCAACCAGGAACCTCACAGTCGCCCCCAGTACTGACCCTCTGCATTCACCTCCTCCCACCCACTTTCCAGCTCCCACTAAGGACGGGCACTCACTCAGTGGTGACTTGGTCACAAGCTCAGCAAGGAGGACACGGGAAGCGATGTCTGCATGCCAGCCCCCAAACCCCTTAAAGGAAGGGATGCCCCAGAGTGAATGGAAGGTAAGGCCTGCTAGTCAACCCTCCCACTGGGATTGAGTGACTGAACCCCAGTCTTGGTCCCAAGTTGAATTTATCTGTGTCTCCCACGTCATCTCCGGTGCCCCCTGAGCAGGATAATCATGGTTATCCGAGCGCTCACCTCTGATATCCCGCTCGGAGGTAAGGCCGACAGGTTCATGCTGTTGGCGACCTGTTGTGGGCAGCACGGTGGCACAAGTGATTAGCACTGTTGCTTCACAGCTCCAGGGTCCCAGGTTCGATTCCCCGCTGGGTCACTGTCTGTGTGGAGTCTGCACGTTCTCCCTGTGTCTGCGAGGGTTTCCTCCGGGTGCTCCGGTTTCCTCCCACAAGTCCAGAAAGACGTGCTGTTAGGTGAATTGGACATTCTGAATTCTCCCTCTGTGACCCGAACAGGCGCCGGAGTGTGGAGACTAGGGGATTTTCACAGTAAGTTCATTGCAGTGTTAATGTAAGCCTACTTGTGACAATAATAAAATTACTATTAAAAAATTAATTGGCACAGAATATTCCATGGGGGGTGGGGGGAAGGAGTGAGTGCTCACTATTGATACACTAATGTGTTCAAATGAGGTTCCCGGGCTCCTGTGGCACGACTCGCACTATTCCACCAGCGAGGGGGCGGGCGGGGAGGGGGGGGGCTGGATGAGGGCGCAATCATTGCGAACCCCAATCACGCCGGAGGAAATGGCGTTTTTCAATCTCTCCGGGTTTTGAGCCGCGTTTCTCACGGACGGAGAGCGTGGGTTCAGAATCGCCCCCCTCACCCCCCCATGTTTAACCCCGATGTACATTCTGTGTGACATTGCACAAACACAACATGGAATGCAAAGTTAAATCCTCTTATCCCACATTTTAAATCTGCTTTATTTTTCCCCTACTCTCTCGCCCTCCACTGGTTACAATTATTATTGTTGCATCTCAAAATGCCCTCTGAAATGAAGGGCAGTTAGGGATGGGCAATAGATGCTGGCCCAGCCAGCGATGGACACATCCCGTAAATTAATTTAAAAAAAAATTAACATTCAATTCTACAGTGACTATTCAGGGAATTTCACAAAATCATTGCAGGGGTGGAGTGGGGGTTTTCTTGTGAGATCTGGGCTGAAACAAATGACTCTGTGGTTGGAATCTCCAGCTTCCTTTATAAATATTCGGTTGCTAACCACAGCAATGAACATTAAACTGCTGGCGTACTCATCCGAGCTTGTTGGTTGGTGTACTGTCAATCTGAGGCTAAGAGATCGGTCATTCTACCAGTAATCATTTTAGACATAAACGATTACTGGTAGAATGATCGATCTCTTCGCTTCAGATTGACAGCACAGCAACCAGCAGTGGTCAATGGCCAATCCGCACACACCTGTCGAGCTTGTGGTGATTGTCCCTTTCAGGGTAACACGATTAATGGTTCTAGGACTGAATGGTGGCCAAGGCGCCAATCCAACCCCGCCCGCTCAACAGTAAATGACTCAGTGCTACCCTTCTGCTTCTGGTAACTAACTTGTAAAGTTTGAGTGTGAAGTGCGTGCGCATGTGGCTATTAGATGAGGACAGGCCCAGGTTCGATCATAGTCAACTAGCTGGCTCTCAAGGCCTAGGGCCACACATGAAGTGTGATCTCTTGTCCAAGGTACCAGAAGACTTACTGGCACCCATGGAGCAGTACCTCAGCGAGAGTCAGTTCCTTCAGCGGAAATGGGACTTCTTTCAAAAAGAAGCATGATGTAATTGCCAGGTATCGTATAAATTGTGCAAACAATGCTCACCTGCCTGTATTTCTCTGTAACAGCCTATTATTGTGTGAGACACAAGGCCTTCACTTTCCTGAAGTGACTGTAAAGCTCCCGGGAATGTTTTCCACATCAAAGGCACACTTTAAATGTAAGACGTTGTTGACAGCACTAGGTTGATGGGACTGATGACTAACAGCCATGTTGGAGTCGGGTATCACGGTTGGCCGTGGGAACAGATAGAAGATATAATGTCACAGCCCCGAGTATATTGTAACACACCTATGTAGGCCCATTTGGTTCATTCCTTTGAACCAAGCCATCTTTGATGGATTCGCTACAGGTGTATGCAGTAATAATGCATAGATTCATGTGTTTACTGTATGGTTTAAGTCAGTAGGTTCATTTTTGGCATGAGGCAGACTGTTATGCTCAGCTATTAGGTAACTGTACAACTTTGAGGCTATTATAGACACTAGGCATTGAATATATTTCCTTTATTTTGCTTCTTGTAATTCACAATCATTCTCCACAATTCCTTATTCTCTATCGTGGGGGAAGCAGGGCGGTGGTGGAGAAATTTCATGTTCATTAAGTGGAAGTATTGTCAACACTGGAGAACGCAATAATTACGCTTCTGAGATGGGTATTGTTATGATCCCAGTTGGTGTTATAACTGGGCGGCAAGATCCCAGAACAGAATCCTGGTTCAAAAGACCCTCTGCGGGATTCTCCGTCGGCGGGATCGTCCGCTTCGCTGGCAGCGCACTCATGCCCGCGGGTTTCCCGACGCTGTGGGGTGGCCGCAATGGTAAACCCCATTGGCCAGCTGCAGGAAGGGAGCATTGCGCTGCTGGTGGGGGCAAAACAGGGCCGACGGGAAGGAGAATCCCGTCCTCTAACTTCGACTTTTTAAAAATAAAAAGTGTAAAAACAGAGTCACAGGACCATTAATTTGTTTTAACGACAAGGAAAAAACATTTATTGAACAGAATTTGGATTAATATACAATGGGCGGGATTCTCCGCTACCCGGCGGGGCGGGTGGTCCCGGCGCCGAGGAGTGGCGTGAACCACTCCGGCGTCGGGCCGCCCGGAAGGTGCGGAATCCTCCGCACCTTCAGGGGCTAGGCTGACGCCGGTGGGGCTGGCGCCGTGCCAACCGGCACGGAAGGGGCTTGGTGGCAACCGGCGGCGAAGGCCCTCTGCCGGCCGGCGTGAGTTGGCGCATGCGCGGGAGCACCAGCATGTGCTGGCGTCATCCCAGTGCATGCGCAGAGGGGTTAGTCTCCGCACGGCCATGACGAAGGTCCATAGCAGCCGGTGCGGAGGGAAAGAGTGCCCCCACGACACAGGCCCGCCCGCGGACCGCGGGCCAGGCCACCATGGGGGTACCCCCCAGGGCCAGATCCCCCCCGAGGACCCCGGAGGCTGCCCGCAGAGCCAGGTCCTGCCGGTAAGTACCAAGTCTAATTTACGCTGGCGGGACCGGCCTAAAACGGGCGACCGCTCAGCCCATCGCGGGCTGGAGAATTGCCGGGGGGGCCGCGCCAGGCGGCGCGGCGCGTTTCCCGCCCTCGCCAAAATCCCGGCGCCGGAGAATTCGGCAGCCGGTGGGGGCGGGATTCACGCCACCCCCTGGCGATTCTCCGGCCTGGCGGGGGTTGGAGAGTCCCGCCCAATATTCCTTTACTCCCCCCTTCGTTTAACAATCACACACAGATTTTAAGATTCAGATTGCAAAATATATTTTAAGCTAAAATGGCCTCATTGACACACAAAGTCCCTTTTTTTTAATAAACATTTTATTGAGGTATTTTTGGATTTACAACAACGATAAACAATGTACATGAGTCTATGAACATCGTGCAAAAAGCCTGCTTCCTCCCTTACAGGTCCCACCTTTATTAACCCCCTACTTTAAGCTAAACTAACCCTTTCTGCTGACGATTAATTCTCCGCGAAGAAGTCGACGAACTGTTGCCACCTCCGGGTGAACCCTAACAGTGACCCTCTCAAGGTGAACTTGATTTTCTCCAAACAGAGAAAGCTAGCCATGTGCGATAGCCAGGTCTCCGACTTCGGGGGCTTTGAGTCCCTCCAAGCTAATAGTATCCGTCTCCAGGCTACCTGGGAAGCAAAGGCCAGAACGTCTGCCTCTTTCTCCTCCTGGATTCCCGGATCTTCCGACACCCCGAAAATCGCCACCTCTGGACCCAGTGCCACTCTTGTTTTTAACACCGTGGACATGACGTCCGCAAACCCCTCCCAGAATCCCCTAAGCTTCGGACATGCCCAGAACATGTGGACATGGTTCGCTGGTCCTCCTGCACATTTTGCACACCGATCATCTACCCCAAAGAACCTGCTCATCCGGGCCACGGTCATGTGAGCCCGTGCACGACCTTAAACTGTATCAGGCTGAGCCTGGCACATGTTGTGGACGCGTTGACTCTACTCAACGCATCCGCCCAGAGACCATCCTCTATCTCTCCTCCTAAATCCTCTTTCCATTTGTGTTTCAGCTCCTCCGTCTGCGTGTCCTCTGACCCCATGAGCGCCTTAAAGATGTCAGAGACGCTCCCTTCTCCCTCCCACACTCTGGAAACTACCCTATCCTGTATCCCCCTTGGTGGTAGGGGCGGGAAGGTTGAGACCTGCCTACGTAGGAAGTCCCGCACCTGCAGGTACCTGAATTCGTTTCCCTCGCCAACCCAAACTTCTCCTCCAGCGCCCTCATACTCGGAAAGCTCCCTCTATGAACATAGCCCCCATCCTCTCAATTCCTGCTCTCCGCCATCTCCGAAACCCCCTGTCCCCCCTTCCCGGGGCAAACCGGTGATTATCATAGATTAACATAGAATTTAAAGTGCAGAAGGAGGCCATTCGGCCCATCGACCCTGGAGCTGTGAAGCAATTGTGCTAACCACCATGCTACTGTGCTGCCCACAATGCTACCGTGCTGCTCTACAGCTTGGGGACCAGACCAGACCGATGCTCCCTCCGCTCCCACATGCTTCCCACATGCTTCCTTCATTGCCCCCAAACTCTCAGGGTCGCCACTTGGTACTTGGCGTACCGGGCCGGCGGGAACGGCAGTGCGCCATTATCAACGCCCCCAAGCTGGTGCCCTTACATGATGCCGCCTCTATAAGCTCCCATGCCGACCCTCCCCCCACCACCCACTTCCTGATCATGGCTATATTCGCCGCCCAATAATAGTTACTGAAATTCGGCAGCGCCAGCCCGCCCTCTCCCCAGCTCAGCTCAATCATCCCCTCTTTTACTCGCGGGGTCTTGCCCGCCCAAACAAAGCCAGTGATCACTTTGTTAACCCATTTAAAAAAGGACCGCGGAATGAAGATGGGGAGACAATGGAACACAAACAGGAATCTCGGAAGGACCTTCATCTTCACCGTCTGGACCCTCCCAGCTAATGACAACAGGAGCGCGTCCCACCTCCGAAAATCATCCTTCATTTGGTCTACTAGTCGGGCCAGATTTAGTTTGTGCAGCCGTTCCCATTCCCACGCCACTTGGATGCCGAGATACCTAAAGCTTCCCCCTACCACTCTAAACGGCAGCTCCCCCAATCGTCTCTCCTGTCCCCTTGCCTGGATCGCAAACATCCCGCTTTTCCCCATATTTAGTTTGTATCCCGAAAACCAGCCAAATTCCCCCAGAATCCTCATGATTTCTTCCATCCCCTCTATTGGGTCCGATACATACAGGAGCAGGTCGTCTGCGTAAAGCGAGACTCTGTGCTCCACCCCGCCCCGGACCAGCCCCTTCCAGCCCCTCGAGGCTCTCAGCGCAGTTGCCAACGGCTCTATAGTTAAAGCGAACAACAGTGGGGAGAGGGGGCATCCCTGTCTCGTCCCCCGATGTAGCCTAAAATAGTCTGATGCTGTCCTATTCGTCCGTACGCTCGCCACAGGAGCCTGATACAGCAACCTGACCCAGTCAATAAAGCCCCGCCCAAATCCGAACCGTCCCAGTACCTCCCACAGATAATCCCATTCTACTCGATCAAAGTCCATTGTGACCACGACCTCCACCTCACTACCTTCTGGGGACATCATGATCGCATATTTAGCAACCTTCTTACATTGGACACCAACTGCCTTCCCTTAACGAACCCCGTCTGGTCCTCCCCAATCACGTCCGGAACACATAGAACATAGAACATAGAACGATACAACGCAGTACAGGCCCTTCGGCCCACGATGTTGCACCGAAACAAAAGCCATCTAACCTAGACTATGCCATTATCATCCATATGCTTATCCAATAAACTTTTAAATGCCCTCAATGTTGGCGAGTTCACTACTGTTGCATTCCACGGCCTCACCACTCTTTGCGTAAAGAACCTACCTCTGACCTCTGTCCTATATCTATTACCCCTCAGTTTAAAGCTATGTCCCCTCGTGCTAGCCATTTCCATCCGCGGGAGAAGGCTCTCACTGTCCACCCTATCTAACCCCCTGATCATTTTGTATGCCTCTATTAAGTCTCCTCTTCACCTTCTTCTCTCCAACGAAAACAACCTCAAGTCCATCAGCCTTTCCTCATAAGATTTTCCCTCCATACCAGGCAACATCCTGGTAAATCTCCTCTGCACCCGCTCCAAAGCCTCCACGTCCTTCCTATACTGCGGTGGCCACAACTGTACGCAATACTCCAAATGCGGCCGTACCAGAGTTCTGTACAGCTGCAACATGACCTCACGACTCCGGAACTCAATCCCTCTACCAATAAAGGCCAACACGCCATAGGCCTTCTTCACAACCCTATCAACCTGGGTGGCAACTTTCAGGGATCTATGTACATGGACACCTAGATCCCTCTGCGCATCCACACTTCCAAGAACTTTACCATTAGCCAAATATTCCGCATTCCTGTTATTCCTTCCAAAGTGAACCACCTCACACTTTTCCACATTAAACTCCATTTGCCACCTCTCAGCCCAGCTCTGCAGCTTATCTATATCCCTCTGTATCCTGCTACATCCTTCCACACTATCGACAACACCACCGACTTTAGTGTCGTCTGCAAATTTACTCACCCACCCTTCTGCGCCTTCCTCTAGGTCATTGATAAAAATGACAAACAGCAACGGCCCCAGAACAGATCCTTGTGGTACTCCACTTGTAACTGAACTCCATTCTGAACATTTCCCATCAACCACCACGCTCTGTCTTCTTTCAGCTAGCCAATTTCTGATCCACATCTCTAAATCACCCTCAATCCCCAGCCTCCGTATTTTCTGCAATAGCCTATCATGGGGAACCTTATCAAACGCTTTGCTGAAATCCATATACACCACATCAACTGCTCTACCCTCGTTTACCTGTTCAGTCACCTTCTCAAAGAACTCGATAAGGTTTGTGAGGCATGACCTACCCTTCACAAAGCCATGGGAGTAGATCCTGTCTCGAAGAATTCTCTCCAGTAATTTCCCTACCACTGAAGTAAGGCTCACCGGCCTGTAGATTTCTGTCAAGGCCTCAGCAATTTCCTCTCCAGCCTCCTTCAGTATTCTGAGGTAGATCCCATCAGGCCTTGGGGACTTAACTACCTTAATATTTTTTAAGACACCCAACACCTCGTCTTTTTGGATCTCAGTGTGACCCAGGCTATCTACACACCCTTCTCCAGATTCAACATCTACCAATTTCTTCTCTTTGGTGAATACTGATGCAAAGTATTCATTTAGTACCTCACCCATTTCCTCTGGCTCCACACATAGATTCCCTTGCCTATCCTTCAGTGGGCCAACCCTTTCCCTGGCTACCCTCTTGCTTTTTATGTACGTGTAAAAAGCCTTGGGATTTTCCTTAACCCTATTTGCCAATGACTTTTCGTGACCCCTTCTAGCCCTCCTGACTCCTTGCTTAAGTTCCTTCCTACTTTCCTTATATTCCACGCAGGCTTCGTCTGTTCCCAGCCTTTTAGCCCTGACAAATGCCTCCTTTTTCTTTTTGACGAGGCCTACAATATCTCTCGTTATCCAAGGTTCCCGAAAATTGCCGTATTTATCCTTCTTCCTCACAGGAACATGCCGGTCCTGAATTCCTTTCAACTGCCACTTGAAAGCCTCCCACATGTCAGATGTTGATTTGCCCTCAAACATCCGCCCCCAATCTATGTTCTTCAGTTCCCGCCTAATATTGTTATAATTAGCCTTCCCCCAATTTAGCACATTCATCCTAGGACCACTCTTATCCTTGTCCACCAGTACTTTAAAACTTACTGAATTGTGGTCACTGTTACCGAAATGCTCCCCCACTGAAACATCTACCACCTGGCCGGGCTCATTCCCCAATACCAGGTCCAGTACCGCCCCTTCCCTACTTGGACTGTCTACATATTGTTTTAAGAAGCCCTCCTGGATGCTCCTTACAAACTCCGCCCCGTCTAAGCCCCTGGCACTAAGTGAGTCCCAGTCAATATTGGGGAAGTTGAAGTCTCCCATCACCACAACCCTGTTGTTTTTACTCTTTTCCAAAATCTGTCTACCTATCTGCTCCTCTATCTCCCGCTGGCTGCTGGGAGGCCTGTAGTAAACCCCCAACATTGTGACTGCACCCTTCTTATTCCTGATCTCTACCCATATAGCCTCACTGCCCTCTGAGGTGTCCTCCCGCAGTACAGCTGTGATATTCTCCCGAACCAGTAGCGCAACTCCGCCTCCCCTTTTACATCCCCCTCTATCCCGCCTGAAACATCTAAATCCTGGAACGTTTAGCTGACAATCTTGCCCTTCCCTCAACCAGGTCTCTGTAATGGCAACAACATCATAGTTCCAAGTACTAATCCAAGCTCTAAGTTCATCTTCCTTACCCGTAATACTTCTTACATTAAAACATATGCACTACAGGCCACCAGACCCGTTGTGTTCAGCAACTTCTCCCTGTCTGCTCTGCCTCAGAGCCCCACTGTCCCTATTCCCTAGTTCTCCCTCAATACCTTCTGACCTATTGCTCCCGTGCCCACCCCCCTGCCATACTAGTTTAAACCCTCCCGTGTGACACTAGCAAACCTCGCGGCCAGGATATTTATGCCTCTCCGGTTTAGATGCAACCCGTCCTTCTTATATAGGTCACACCTGCCCCGGAAGAGCTCCCAGTGGTCCAGATAACGGAAACCCTCCCTCCTACACCAGCTGTTTAGCCATGTGTTTAGCTGCTCTATCTTCCTATTTCTAGCCTCACTGGCACGTGGCACAGGGTGTAATCCCGAGATTACAACCCTCGAGGTCCTGTCTTTTAACTTTCTGCCTAGCTCCCTGAACTCCTGCTGCAGGACCTCATGCCCCTTCCTGCCTATGTCGTTAGTACCAATATGTACAACGACCTCTGCCTGTTTGCCCTCCCCCTTCAGGATGCCCTCTACCCGTTCGGAGACATCCTGGACCCTGGCACCAGGGAAGCAACATACCATCCTGGAGTCTCTTTCACGTCCACAGAAGCGCCTATCTGTGCCCCTGACTATAGAGTCCCCTATTACTATTGCTCTCCTGCGCTTTGACCCTCCCTTCTGAACATCAGAGCCAGCCGTGGTGCCACTGCTCTGGCTGCTGCTGTTTTCCCCTGATGGGCTATCCCCCCCGACAGTATCCAAAGGGGTATACCTGTTTGAGAGGGGGACAACCACAGGGGATTCCTGCACTGACTGCCTGCCCTTTCTGGTGGTCACCCATTTCTCTGCCTGCACCTTGGGTGTGACCACATTTACATAACTGCGATCTATGACGCTTTCCGCCACCTGCATGCTCCTAAGTGCATCCAATTGCTGCTCCAACCGAACCATGCGGTCTGTGAGGAGCTCCAGTTGGGTGCACTTTCTGCAGATGAAGCCATCCGGGGCGCTGGAAGCCTCCCGGACCTGCCACATCTCACAGTCAGAGCACTGCACCCCTCTAACTGACATTGCGTCAATTAATTAAAATTAAAATTTAATATATTTTGAAAAAAATTTCAAAGTTACTGTTAACTATCTGTTTCCTAGCACTAGATTTCTAATAGAAATGTGAAAGCTAAATATAGTACTCTCCGATCACTGGCTTAGATATCCCTCTAAATTATAATTAAGTAATTATGTAATATTCACCAAAGAGAAGGAATTGGTAGATGTTGAGTCTGGAGAAGGGGGTGTAGATAGCCTGGGTCACATTGTGATCCAAAAAGACGAGGTGTTGGGTGTCTTAAAAAATATTAAGGTAGATAAGTCCCCAGGGCCGGATGGGATCTACCCCAGAATACTGAAGGAGGCTGGAGAGGAAATTGCTGAGGCCTTGACAGAAATCTTTGGATCCTCGCTGTCTTCAGGGGATGTCCCGGAGGACTGGAGAATAGCCAATGTTGTTCCTCTGTTTAAGAAGGGTGGCAGGGATAATCCCGGGAACTACAGGCCGGTGAGCCTTACTTCAGTGGTAGGGAAATTACTGGAGAGAATTCTTCGAGACAGGATCTACTCCCATTTGGAAGCAAATGGACGTATTAGTGAGAGGCAGCACGGTTTTGTGAAGGGGAGGTCGTGTCTCACTAACTTGATAGAGTTTTTCGAGGAGGTCACTAAGATGATTGATGCAGGTAGGGCAGTAGATGTTGTCTATATGGACTTCAGTAAGGCCTTTGACAAGGTCCCTCATGGTAGACTAGTACAAAAGGTGAAGTCACACGGGATCAAGGGTGAACTGGCAAGGTGGATACAGAACTGGCTAGGCCATAGAAGGCAGAGGGTAGCAATGGAGGGATGCTTTTCTAATTGGAGGGCTGTGACCAGTGGTGTTCCACAGGGATCAGTGCTGGGACCTTTGCTCTTTGTAGTATATATAAATGATTTGGAGGTAAATGTAACTGGTCTGATTAGTAAGTTTGCAGACGACACAAAGGTTGGTGGAATTGCGGATAGCGATGAGGACTGTCTGAGGATACAGCAGGATTTAGATTGTCTGGAGACTTGGGCGGAGAGATGGCAGATGGAGTTTAACCTGGACAAATGTGAGGTAATGCATTTTGGAAGGGCTAATGCAGGTAGGGAATATACAGTGAATGGTAGAACCCTCAAGAGTATTGAAAGTCAAAGAGATCTAGGAGTACAGGTCCACAGATCACTGAAAGGGGCTACACAGGTGGAGAAGGTAGTCAAGAAGGCATACGGCATGCTTGCCTTCATTGGCCGGGGCATTGAGTATAAGAATTGGCAAGTCATGTTGCAGCTGTATAGAACCTTAGTTAGGCCACACTTGGAGTATAGTGTTCAATTCTGGTCGCCACACTACCAGAAGGATGTGGAGGCTTTAGAGAGGGTGCAGAAGAGATTTACCAGAATGTTGCCTGGTATGGAGGGCATAAGCTATGAGGAGCGATTGAATAAACTCGGTTTGTTCTCACTGGAACGAAGGAGGTTGAGGGGCGACCTGATAGAGGTATACAAAATTATGAGGGGCATAGACAGAGTGGATAGTCAGAGGCTTTTCCCCAGGGTAGAGGGGTCAATTACTAGGGGGCATAGGTTTAAGGTGAGAGGGGCAAAGTTTAGAGTAGATGTACGAGGCAAGTTTTTTACGCAGAGGGTAGTGGGTGCCTGGAACTCACTACCGGAGGAGGTAGTGGAGGCAGGGACGATAGGGACATTTAAGGGGCATCTTGACAAATATATGAATAGGATGGGAATAGAAGGATACGGACCCAGGAAGTGTAGAAGATTGTAGTTTAGTCGGGCAGTATGGTCGGCACGGGCTTGGAGGGCCGAAGGGCCTGTTCCTGTGCTGTACATTTCTTTGTTCTTTGTTGTTAGTTACCAATGTTTAATTTTTTTAACTTAGTCTAGATTCCCAACCAGCCACTCAGGCCACAGCTTTTCTGTGATGTCACTTCAGTTTCCCCCTGACACACACAATTTGAAAAAGGTATAAAAGTAAAAATGAGTAAAAATCACTGACTTACCTTCTTACCCTCTGAATGTCTTAGATGTTCTCAGGTTCTCTCCCTGACAGAGACTGCTCTTCCTCCTCCGAACGGCTCCCGAAACTAGGCCGCGATCTTTTAAAACCTCAGATGGTCCAAGAATCGTTGCATTCCCTCTTTTCCCACTGGGGGCTGGGACCTGTACAGCTCCTCGTAGAAGGCCTTGAATGCCTCATTCACTTTCACCGCACTCCGAACCGTAGTTCCCCTTCTGTCCTTGACTCCACCTATTTCCCTCGCTGCCATCCTCTTACGGAGCTGATGTGTCAGCATCCGGCTCGCCTTCTCCCCATATTCATATATCGCCCCCTGTGCCTTCCTCCACTGTGTCTCTGCCTTCCCTGTGGTCAACAGGTCGAACTCCGTCTGGAGACTTCGTCTCTCCCTGAGTAGTCCTCCATCAGGAGCCTCTGCATATCTCCTGTCCACCCTTAAAATCTCCCCCACTAACCTCTCCCTTTCCCTGCCCTCTCTCTTCGCCCTATGAACCCTGATGGAGATGAACTCTCCCCTGACCACCGCCTTCAGCGCCTCCCACACTACTCCCACCTGCACCTCCCCGTTGTCGTTGCTCACCCACTCTCACCCTCACCCATTCTCACCCTCACTCACACACATTCACCTGAGGAAGGAGCAGCGCTCCGAAAGCTAGTGATTTGAAACATACCTGTTGGACTTTAACCTGGTGTTGTAAGACTTGTTACTGTGCTCACCCCAGTCCAACGCCGGCATCTCCACTTCATGATAAAATCATGGCTGACCTAGAACATAGAATTTACAGTGCAGAAGGAGGTCATTCAGCCCATCGAGTCTGCACCGGCTCTTGGAAAGAGCACCCTACCCAAGGTCAACACCGCCACACTATCCCCATAACCCAGTAACCTCACCCACCACTAAGGGCAATTTTGGAAACTACGGGCAATTTATCATGGCCAATCCACCTAACCTGCACATCTTTGGACTGTGGGAGGAAACCGGAGCACCCGGAGGAAACCCACGCACACACGGGGAGGATGTGCAGACTCCGCACAGACAGTGACCCAGAGCCGGGATCGAACCTGGGACCTCGGCGGCGTGAGGCCTCTCATTCTTCGAAACTCCAATGGATACAGGCCCAACCTGTCCAAACTTTCTTCATAAGGTAAGCCCCTTCATCCCAGGAATGTCAAGTATATTGAGCATTTTCTGTTTTGATTTCACAATTCCAGCGCCATCGTGTTTTGCTTTTCCGATTTAAATTTATTGTCACGTGTACCGAGGTACAGTGAAAAGTATTGTTCTGTGTACAGTCCAGTCAGATCATTCCATACATGAAAAACATAGGACGTATGATAAATACATGAGGATACACAATGAAAATACATAAACATAGACAGTGAGTGAAGTATACGGTATATAGTGCGACAACTGTAGAGAAGATGCATCGAAAGGTCAGTTCAATCCATAAGGTCAGTTCAGTCCATAAGAGGGTCATTCAGGAGTCTGGCAACAGCGGGGCAGAAGCTGTTTCTGAACCCATGTTCTCAGACTTCTGTATCTCCTGCCCGATGGAAGAAGTTGGAAGAGAGAATAACCCGGGTGGGAGGGATCTTTGATTATGCTGCCCACTTTCCCCAGGCAGCGCGAGGTGTAGACAGAGTCAATGGATGGGAGGCAGGTTCGTGTGATGGACTGGGCGGTGTTCACGACTCTCTGAAGTTTCTTGCGGTCCTGGGCCGAGCAGTTGCCATACCAGGCTGTGATGCAGCCCGATAGGATGCTTTCTATGGTGCACCTGTAAAAATTGGTAAGAGTCAATGTGGACATGCCGAATTTCCTTAGTTTCCTGAGGAAGTATAGGCGTGGATAGAGTGGAGAACATACAAACACACAAATCAGTAGCCATTTCATGAACCTTCCTGCTTTTTTTCTGGAATCTTTCCCTTTCTAAAGCAACAAGTTGGCCTGAATTTCTGCGGGTCCAAATGGCAATGGGCACAAAGTCACTGCGAGAGGCCAAAAGCGAGATTCTCACTGGTGAGATCTTGAGACATGATTGTGAATTTTGCGTGTGAGGTTATTCATTTTGGAAGCAAAAACAGGAAGGCTAAAAACAGAATTACTACCTGAATGGTTGTAAATTAGGAGAGGGGAGTGTGCAGTGGGACCTGGGTGTCCTTGTGCACCATTCGCTGAAGGTAAGCATGCAGGTGCAGCAGGCGGTAAAGAAGGCTAATGGTATGTTGGCCTTCATTGCGAGAGGTTTCGAGTATAGAAGCAGGGATGTGTTGTTGCAATTATACAGGGCCTTGGTGAGGCCACACCTGGAGTAGTGTGTGCAGTTTTGGTCTCCTTCTCTGAGGAAGGATGTTCTTGCTCTCGAGGAAGTGCAGCAAAGGTTTACCTGACTGATTCCAGGGATGGCGGGACTGTCATATGAGGAGAGATTGACTAGGTTGGGATTGTTCTCGCTGGAGTTCAGAAGAATGAGGGGGGAATCTCAAAGAGATTTATAAACTTCTAACAGAACGAGACAGGGTAGATGCAGGGAAGATGTTACCAATGATAGGTGTGTCCAGAACCAGGGGTCACAGTCTGAGGATTCAGGGTAAACCATTTCGGACAGAGATAAGGAGACATTTCTTCACACAAAGAGTGGTGAGCCTGTGGAATTCATTACCACAGGAAGTAGTTGATGCTAAAACTTTGAATATATTCAAGAGGCGGCTGGATATAGCACTTGGGGAGAATGGGATCAAAGGCTATGGGGAGAAAGCAGGATTAGGCTATTGAGTTGGATGATCAGCCATGATCGTGATGAATGGCGGAGCAGGCTCGAAGGGCCAAAAGGCCTCCTCCTGCTCCTATCTTCTATGTATCTTCACTTTGGAAGGAATAACAGGAATGTGGAATATTTGGCTAATGGAAAAGTTCTTGAAAGTGTGGATGAGCAGAGGGATCTAGGTGTCCATGTACATAGATCCCTGAAAGTTGCCACCCAGGTTGATAGGGTTGTGAAGAAGGCCTATGGAGTGTTGGCCTTTATTGGTAGAGGGATTGAGTTCCGGAGTCGGGAGGTCATGTTGCAGCTGTACAAAACTCTGGTTCGGCCGCATTTGGAGAATTGCGTACAGTTCTGGTCACCGCATTATAGGAAGGACGTGGAGGCTTTGGAGCGGGGGCAGAGGAGATTTACCAGGATGTTGCCTGGTATGGAGGGAAAATCTTATGAGGAAAGGCTGATGGACTCGAGGTTGTTTTCGTTGGAGAGAAGGTTAAGAGGAGACTTAATAGAGGCATACAAAATGATTAGGGGGTTGGATAGGGTGGACAGTGAGAGCCTTCTCCCGCGGATGGAAATGGCTGGCACGAGGGGACATAACTTTAAACATAGAACATAGAACATAGAACAATACAGCGCAGTACAGGCCCTTCGGCCCACGATGTTGCACCGAAACAAAAGCCATCTAACCTACACTATACTATTATCATCCATATAACTGAGGGGTAATAGATATAGGACAGAGGTCAGAGGTAGGTTCTTTACGCAAAGAGTAGTGAGGCCGTGGAATGCCCTACCTGCTACAGTAGTGAACTCGCCAACATTGAGGGCATTTAAAAGTTTATTGGATAAACATATGGATGATAATGGTATAGTGTAGGTTAGATGGCTTTTGTTTCGGTGCAACATCGTGGGCCGAAGGGCCTGTACTGCGCTGTATTGTTCTATGTTCTATATCTATGTATCAATGCAACGCCCTCTCGAATGCAATTGTCCCCACCCACCAGCACCTACTGTCACCATTGATGTAATGAGGTCAAGAACCTCATTTAAATAAATTATCATCTCATCAGCAGGCTTCCCCGCTGCACCGCCTCCCCGCACATTTGGATGTCCCCCCCCTTGCCCCTGTTTCCCGCCAGCCGATGTGACGTCACGTCAGGCCTGGAGCAATGTAGGGGCAGCACGGTGGCACAGTGGTTAGCACTGTTGCCTCATGGCGCCGAGGTCTCAGGTTCGTTCCCGGCTCTGGGTCACTGTCCGTGTGGAGTTTGCACATTCTCCCCGTGTTTGCGTGGGTTTCGCCCCCACAACCCAAAGATGTGCAGGTTAGGTGGATTGGCCACGCTAAATTGCCCCTTAATTGGAAAAAATGAATTGGGTATTCTAAATTTAGAAAACAAAAGGCCTGGAGCAATGCGAACCAGGCAAAGAGACCACGGCAGGGGCGTATAGGTAAGTACAGCCCCTGAGGGTGAGAGAGGTATGGCTGGCACTGCCCCCTGACAGTGCCCCTGTTCTCACCTGGTCAGGCACTTGGAAGAAAAAACTGAAAGCTCCGCCCAGTTTCCTTGCTCTTGCACTCTCTGTCCAGGGTGTTCCTTATTTTATATTGTCCAGGTGGGCTTTCTGCCAAAATGAATCACTTCACACTTCAGTGCATTGAATTTCATTTGCCACTTGTCCGCCCACTCCACTAGACTGTCTATGTCCTTATGAAGCTCACTTTGACGTTTTGCAGCGGCCTGCATTGGGCCTCATGGAGGGTGGCAGTGCCAGGGGAATATACCCAAGTGCAAGGCCCACAGCAGCAGGGACCTGGGTTCAATTCCGGCCTCAGGTCACTGTCTGGGTGGATTGGATTGGATTTGTTTATTGTCACGTGTACCGAGGTACAGTGAAAAGTATTTTTCTGCGAGCAGCTCAACAGATCATTAAAGTACATGGAAAGAAAAGGGAATAAAAGAAAATACATAATAGGGCAACACAACATATGCAATGTAACTACATAAGCACTGGCATCGGATGAAGCACACAGGGTGTAGTGTTAATGAGGTCAGTCCATAAGAGGAGTCTGCACGTTCTCCCCGTGTCTGCGTGGGTTTCCTCCGGGTGCTCCGGTTTCCTCCCACAGTCCAAAGATGTGCAGGTTAGATGGCGTGACCATGATAAATTGCCCCTTAGTGTCACAAAATGGGTAGGTTCGGTGGGTTTACGGGGATAGGGCGGGAGAGTGGGCCTAGGTAGGGTAGGGTGCGCTTTCAGAGGGTCGGTCCAAGACCCGATGGGTCGAATGGCCTCCTTCTGCACTGTAGGGGTTCTATTGTTCTAAGTGGACTCTGAAATGAAATGAAAATCTCTTATTGTCACAAGTAGGCTTCAAATGAAGTTCATGTGAAAAGCCCCTAGTCGCCACATTCCGGCGCCTGTTCGGGGAGGCTGGTACGGGAATCGAACCGTGCTGCTGGCCTGCCTTAGTCTGCTTTCAAAGCCAGCGATTTAGCCCTGTGCTAAACAGCCCCTAAGCCACCGTACAAAGCACAGAAGGATTTTTCACATGGATTTGCATCACTTCTTTGTCCCACTGAAGAATTACCTTACCTCCCTTTTGTGACCTCCCTTCCGGAGCTGGGAACCAATTATCCAGGGAGCTGCTGCAATGGGTGCGTCCGAAGATCCAAGATTGGCCTAACTGCTGTGAGGAATGGGTTAACAGGCCTTCCAATTAAATACCAATTTGATGTCAATTATCCAATAGAAGTCACTGATATATAAAGGGGGTATAGGTGGCACGATTTATTGGTCGAGATTTGTGTGTGAAGTTAGATCAAAGAAATAAAGGTGTTTCGTGGAGAAGCAGAATTCTTGTCTCCTTTACTCTACAGCAACCCAGAAGCTTGAAAAACTGCTGCCTCTTGTCATCTATCTAATTTTTGTTTACTTTGCTTGTATATTGCTAAGGAACCTCATCCATCCTCACTGATCAACATTGGCTCGCAGTCTTTGGTATATTTTATATATCTCAGAGCTATGCAGAGATGACACTAGTTTTTAAGTGGGCAACTGGTTTATTGAAAATATCTTTGCAATCACAATGTCTGCACTCAATGTTGATCCCATCTCTGCTTCCTGTAGCTTCTATGGTGTTTGGTTACCTTGCTCTGACTCCACCCTTATGCTTAATCAACCAAACACAGTGAGCATAAATCAGTTACCAGGCTCACATAATGAAACATGGAACATTTAAATTATTGAACACTGCAGTGCCTCAAATTTAACATCCCTTTAAAGTTTTGCCCCTCCCTATTTTCAAACTCTTCCAGCAGTACAATCCCTTTCTTCAGATCCTCAATTTGGAGTGACCTTGCCCCATCATTGGTATCTGTGCCTTGGCCTAAGCTTTAATTAAAAAAATAAATTCATTTAGAATACCCAATTCAATTTTTCCAATGAAGGGGCAATTTAGCGCGACCAATCCACCTCCCCTGCACGTTTTTGGGCTGTGGGGGTGAAACCCACGCAGACACAGGGAGAATGTGCAAACTCCACACGGACAGTGACCCAGAGCCGGGATCGAACCCGGGACCTCGGCGCCTTGAGGCAACAGTGCTAACCACTTGTGCCACCGTGCTGTCCAGGGCCTAAACTCTCAAATTCCCTCACTTAACCCCTCACCTCTCCAACCTCCCCTCAAGCCTTCCTTACAGCTCACCTCATTCCTCCTGATCCCTCTTGCTTAGACTCAGCATGCATCCGTGTTTTGCCGTCAGCAGCTGATGAAGCGGCTGCCATTGGGATGCTGTCCCATGAAAGAGGTCAACCTGTTCCCCGTCCCTCATCCACCCCCACCCTGCCAAGGGCATCCGGTCCAATCAGAAGGCTTGTGGCTCAACAGTGCCATTGAGAGCAGTGGCCATTGCTGGGGCGACTCCTGGAGGAGAAGGCACATCGATAGCAGTGTGTCCTCACAGCCAGGTAAGTAGGGCGAGGTGAAGGCAGTGCTGTTGCCATGGGTAGCAGAGGGGGAGTGGGCGGTGACGGCAGGGGGACCATTGCCATTGAAGGCCTTGCCATGGGCCATGCATTGCCCAAAAGGCGATCTAGTTTAGAGTGCACTGGGAGCCCACTCGAGTTTACCTGATGGTCTCACCACATGGCAGTGGGCCCTGCCAATCAGGGCGAAATGCCAGCAGAGGCCCTTAATTGACCACTAAAGTGGCTCAACTGAGTTACTGGAAGGTGGGGCGAGCCGCTGGCAAAATAGCACCCAGCGACTCCATCCTCTGCCATTTTGCCAACCTCCCAGTCACCGGGCTTATCAGCAATAGGTCCAGACAATCCTGGTCCAAGTCTCTGTTCAGTGGCCCGGGGTGTTTTCCAGTGCCAGGGAGGCGTTTTGAACTGCAAGACGATGTTGCAGGCTGGTGCCACAGGGGGGCGATGATGCAATATGGCTGTCCAATTCAGTCTGTCTGGGTTAATGTGCTGCCCACTGTTTGTTGAGTGGCTTCATGCACAACAAGCTGAATTTTGTAACCAGCTGCAACGTACCATTGTCTTCAAGTTTCAGAGTCCTCTTGTCGCTACAGAAACTTGTCCAATCCAAGACTCTGGCTCGAGTGTGACAGTTAATTATTTTAAATTTTAGTTTCAGAGCCCTTCTGTTTTGGGCCTTCATGAAGAAGTCATTGTTAAATACTAATCTTACACATCGCTGTCCCTTCATCGGGGAATTTTCCGACAGGGGAGTCAAAGGTAATTTTATTTTTTGCTTTATTTCAATCTCAGACTCAGCGCTCTTCCACAACACCAATAGCTTGCATTTATACAGCTCATTTAATGCAGTAAAACTTTCCAAGACTTTTCACTGGATCAATTATCAAACCAAAATAGGCAGCACGAGGAGATATTAGGATAGGTGACCAAAATCCTGGCAGAAGATAGAACATAGAAAAATACAGCACAGAACAGGCCCTTCGGCCCACAATGTTGTGCCGAACCTTTGTCCGAGATTAATCATAGATTATCGTAGAATTTACAGTGCAGAAGGAGGCCATTCGGCACATTGAGTCTGCACCGGCTCTTGGAAAGAGCACCCCACCCAAAGTCAACACCTCCACCCAACACCAAGGCAATTTTGGACACTAAGGGCAATTTAGCATGGCCAATCCACCTAACCTGCACATCTTTGGGCTGTGGGAGGAAACCGGAGCACCCGGAGGAAACCCACGCAGACACGGGGAGGACGTGCAGACTCCGCACAGACAGTGACCCAAGCTGGAATCGATCCTGGGACCATGGAGCTGTGAAGCAATTGTGCTATCCACAATGCTACCGTGCTGCCCTTAAGAACAAATAAATCTACACTATATAATTTTACCGTAATTTCGAGGAGGTCACTAAGATGATTGATGCAGGTAGGGCAGTAGATGTTGTCTATATGGACTTCAGTAAGGCCTTTGACAAGGTCCCTCATGGTAGACTAGTACAAAAGGTGAAGTCACACGGGATCAGGGGTGAACTGGCAAGGTGGATACAGAACTGGCTAGGCCATAGAAGGCAGAGGGTAGCAATGGAGGGATGCTTTTCTAATTGGAGGGCTGTGACCAGTGGTGTTCCACAGGGATCAGTGTTGGGACCTTTGCTGTTTGTAGTATATATAAATGATTTGGAGGAAAATGTAACTGGTCTGATTAGTAAGTTTGCAGACGACACAAAGGTTGGTGGAATTGCGGATAGCGATGAGGACTGTCAGAGGATACAGCAGGATTTAGATTGTCTGGAGACTTGGGCGGAGAGATGGCAGATGGAGTTTAATTCGGACAAATGTGAGGTAATGCATTTTGGAAGGGCTAATGCAGGTAGGGAATATACAGTGAATGGTAGAACCCTCAAGAGTATTGAAAGTCAAAGAGATCTAGGAGTACAGGTCCACAGGTCATTGAAAGGGGCAACACAGGCGGAGAAGGTAGTCAAGAAGGCATACGGCATGCTTGCCTTCATTGGCCGGGGCATTGAGTATAAGAATTGGCAAGTCATGTTGCAGCTGTATAGAACCTTAGTTAGGCCACACTTGGAGTATAGTGTTCAATTCTGGTCGCCACACTACCAGAAGGATGTGGAGGCTTTAGAGAGGGTGCAGAAGAGATTTACCAGAATGTTGCCTGGTATGGAGGGCATAAGCTATGAGGAGCGATTGAATAAACTCGGTTTGTTCTCACTGGAACGAAGGAGGTTGAGGGGCGACCTGATAGAGGTATACAAAATTATGAGGGGCATAGACAGAGTGGATAGTCAGAGGCTTTTCCCCAGGGTAGAGGGGTCAATTACTAGGGGGCATAGGTTTAAGGTGAGAGGGGCAAGGTTTAGAGTAGATGTACGAGGCAAGTTTTTTACGCAGAGGGTAGTGGGTGCCTGGAACTCACTACCGGAGGAGGTAGTGGAAGCAGGGACGATAGTGACATTTAAGGGGCATCTTGACAAATACATGAATAGGATGGGAATAGAAGGATACGGACCCAGGAAGTGTAGAAGATTGTAGTTTAGTCGGGCAGTATGGTCGGCACGGGCTTGGAGGGCCGAAGGGCCTGTTCCTGTGCTGTACATTTCTTTGTTCTTTGTAATCCATGTACCTATCCAATAGCTGCTTGAAGGTCCCTAATGTTTCCGACTCAACTACTTCCACAGGCAGTAGATTTAGAGGAGTTTCTGAAAGGAGAAAGAGCCACTGCAGCAAGGCCTGGACAATATCCAGGCTCGGGCTGACAAGTGGCAAGTTACATTCACGCCACACAAGTGCCAGGCAATGACCATCTCCTACAAGAGAGGATCTAACCACCGCCCCTCGACATTCATAGAACATAGAACATTACAACGCAGTACAGGCCCTCGATGTTGCGCCGACCTGTGAAACCACTCTAAAGCCCATCTACACTATTCCCTTATCGTCCATATGTCTATCTAATGACCATTCGAATGCCCTTAGTGTTGGCGAGTCCACTACTGTTGCAGGCAGGGCATTCCACGCCCTTACTACTCTCTGAGTAAAGAACCTACCTCTGACATCTGTCCTATATCTATCGCCCCTCAATTTAAAGCTATGTCCCCTCGTGCTAGACATCACCATCCGAAGATTTCAATGGCATTACCATCGCTGAATCTCCCACAGTCAACATCTTGGGGATTACCATTGACCAGAAAGTGAACTGGACCAGCCATATAAACACTGTGGCTACAAGACCAGGTCAGAGGCTGAGAATCCTGCGGTGAGTAACTCACCTCCTGACTCCCCAAAGCCTGTCCACCATCTACAAGGCACAAGTCAGGGGTGTGAGGGAATACTCTCCACTTGCCTGGATTGGTGCAGCTGCAAAAACACTCAAGAAGCTCAATACCATCCACCATACATACATAGAAATACAAACATACACATACACGCAGAAATACAGGGCGCTGCGTGGCTGGTGAAAGCTGGGAGACCCCACTGCCGGGATCTACCTGGCTTGCAACGCTTCGCGGATTCAACGCAATCTTGTGAGACGTTGCGATGTGGATCCCGCCCACTCCATATTACTTTTGAGGCAGTAAACCTCACTCTGATGTGCTGATTACCGAGGTACCCGAGGCTTTGGGACCCAGCCCCTTCGCCTTGGAGACCCCAGACGAGGGCCATTCAGAGCTGTCCCCACAAATGGGGACCTGACAGAACGGCACTTGTGGGGGTCTCCCAGGGGACCAGAGGCCCCCAGGTGGGCAGCACGGTAGCATAGTGGTTAGCACAATTGCTTCACAGCTGCAGGGTCTCAGGTTCGATTCCGGCTTGGGTCACTGTCTGTGTGGAGTCTGCACGTCCTCCCCGTGTGTGCGTGGGTTTTCTCCGGGTGCTCCGGTTTCCTCCCACAGTCCAAAGATGTGCAGGTTAGGTGGATTGGCCATGCTAAATTGCCCTTAGTGTCCAAAATTGCCCTTACTGTTGGGTGGGGTTACTGGGTTATGGGGAAAGGGTGGAGGTGTTGAGTTTGGGTAGGGTGCTCTTTCCAAGAGCCGGTGCAGACTCGATGGGCTGAATGGCCTCCTTCTGCACTGTAAATTCTATGATTTTACGAGGTGCATGCCCTCTGGGCAGGGTGGTGCCCTGGTACTGCTGGTGCCACCTGGGTACCCTGCAGTGCCAGTCTAGCATCCTGGAAGTAGGAGCCTGGCACCCTGGCAGTGCCACCTGGGTGCCAGCTTGGTCATGAAAAAGTGTCCAGGTGGCATGGGCACTGCCAGGGTGCGAGGTTGACACTGCCAATGTGCCCGGCTGGCATATTTTGTGAACGCGTGATCGGGCTGGAGTTGCCTGGCGTGGGTGTTTGGGGGGGGGGTGGGAGGGGGAGGGGGACGGACGGACCCTCCTGGTGTTAGGGGGCTCCTTGTATTGGATTGGATTGGATTTGTTTATTGTCACGTGTACCGAGGTACAGTGAAAAGTATTTTTCTGCGAGCAACTCAACAGATCATTAAGTACATGGGAAGAAAAGGGAATAAAAGAAAATACATAATAGGGCAACACAAGGTACACAATGTAACTACATAAGCACTGGCATCGGATGAAGCATAAAGGGTGTAGAGTTAATGAGGTCAGTCCATAAGAGGGTCATTTCGGAGTCTGGTAACAGTGGGGAAGAAGCTGTTTTTGAGTCTGTTCTTGCGTATTCTCAGACTTCTGTATCTCCTGCCCGATGGAAGAAGTTGGAAGAGTGAGTAAGCCGGGTGGGAGGGGTCTTTGATTATACTGCCCACTTTCCCCAGGCAGCGGGAGATGTAGATGGAGTCAATGGATGGGAGGCAGGTTAGTGTGATGGACTGGGCGGTGTTCACGACTGTCTGAAGTTTCTTGCGGTCCTGGGCCGAGCAGTTGCCATACCAGGCTGTGATGCAGCCCGATAGGATGCTTTCTGTGGTGCATCTGTAAAAGTTGGTAAGAGTCAGTGTGGACATGCCGAATTTCCTTAGTTTCCTGAGTGTCCAGCACATTCCAGTTCATTACAGTTCCAAGTCATTCAAAAAGGAAGGACATAGTGTGTGTTTGGCTGGGTGGGGGAGATTGTTTCGGGGGCCTCGGTGACCGAGACACCATTTTAAAATGGCGTCCTGATCTCACGACATTGGGGAGTTCTGGTGGGCGGAGCTCCCCACCGTACAAAACGGGGCTATGCGTGACCTCGGCTGCGCCTTCCCCGTTCAAGCCCCTGATTCAACACAAGCCCAGAATTATCTTGGGGATTATCTCGGAGGGTTGTGGGGCTGGAGGAGATGACAGGAGATTACAGAGATAGGGAGGGAGTGAGGCCATGGAGGGATTTGAAAACCAGGATGAGAATTGAAATGGAGGCATTGTCGGACTGGGAGTCGGTGTAAGTGAGTGAAAACTCTGGTGATGGGTGTGTTTTGCACTACGGTTTCCTGACGTTTGGAAGTGTATGGAAGGTGGGAGGCCGACCAGCAGCGTATTTAAATAATTGAGTTCAGAGATGACACAAGTAGGGATGAGGATATCAGCGACAGATGGGCTGAGGAGATGTGCAACATGTTATGGAAGTGGAAGCAGGTGGTCTTTGTGATGGGCAGGATACAGGGGTGGGAGGGGAGGATACAGGGGTGGGAGGGGAGGATACAGGGGTGGGAGGGGAGGATACGGGGGGGAGGGCAGAATCCAAGGGTGGGAGGGGAGGACACAGGAGTGGGGTGGGATGGGAGGATACAGGGGTGGAAGGGGAGGATACAGGGGTGGGAGGGGGGGATACAGGGGTGGGAGGGTGATACAGGGGTGGGAGGGGAGGATACAGGGGGGAGGGGAGGATACAGGGGTGGGAGGGGAGGATACAAGGGGGGAGGGGAGGATACAGGGGTGGGAGGGGGGATACAGGGGTGGGAGGGTGATACAGGGGTGGGAGGCGAGGATACAGGGGTGGGAGGGGAGGATACAGGGGTGGGAGGGGAGGATACAGGGGGGGAGGGGAGAATCCAAGGGTGGGAGGGGAGGACACAGGAGTGGGGTGGGATGGGAGGATACAGGGGTGGGAGGAGAGGATACAGGGGTGGAAGGGGAGGAATCCAAAATCTGTCTACCTATCTGCTCCTCTATCTCCCGCTGGCTGTTGGGAGGCCTGTAGTAATCCCCCAACATTGTGACTGCACCCTTCTTATTCCTGATCTCTACCCATATAGCCTCACTGCCCTCTGAGGTGTCCTCCCGCAGTACAGCTGTGATATTCTCCCTAACCAGTAGCGCAACTCCTGCACCCCTTTTACATCCCCCTCTATCCCGCCTGAAACATCTAAATCCTGGAACGTTTAGCTGCCAATCCTGCCCTTCCCTCAACCAGGTCTCTGTAACGGCAACAACATCATAGTTCCAAGTACTAATCCAAGCTCTAAGTTCATCTGCCTTACCTGTAATACTTCTTGCATTAAAACATATGCACTTCAGGCCACCAGACCCGCTGTGTTCAGCAACTTCTCCCTGTCTGCTCTGCCTCAGAGCCACACTGTCCCTATTCCCTAGTTCTCCCTCAATGCTCTCACCTTCTGACCTATTGCTCCCGTGCCCACCCCCCTGCCATACTAGTTTAAACCCTCCCGCGTGACACTAGCAAACCTCGCGGCCAGGATATTTATGCCTCTCCGGTTTAGATGCAACCCGTCCTTCTTATATAGGTCACACCTGCCCCGGAAGAGCTCCCAGTGGTCCAGTTAATGGAAACCCTCCCTCCTACACCAGCTGTTTAGCCACGTCTTTAGCTGCTCTATCTTCCTATTTCTAGCCTCACTGGCACGTGGCACAGGGAGTAATCCCGAGATTACAACCCTAGAGGCCCTGTCTTTTAACTTTCTGCCTAGCTCCCTGAACTCCTGCTGCAGGACCTCATGCCCCTTCCTGCCTATGTCGTTTGTACCAATATGTACAACGACCTCTGCCTGTTTGCCCTCCCCCTTCAGGATGCCCTCTACCTGTTCGGAGACATCCTGGACCCTGGCACCAGGGAGGCAACATACCATCCTGGAGTCTCTTTCACGTCCACCGAAGCGCCTATCTGTTCCCCTGACTATAGAGTCCCCTATTACTATTGCTCTCCTGCGCTTTGACCCTCCCTTCTGAACATCAGAGCCAGCCGTGGTGCCACTGCTCTGGCTGCTGCTGTTTTCCCCTGATAGGCTATCCCCCCCGACAGTATCCAAAGGGGTATGTATACCTGTTCGAGAGGGGGACAACCACAGGGGATTCCTGCACTGACTGCCTGCCCTTTCTGGTGGTCACCCATTTCTCTGCCTGCACCTTGGGTGTGACCACATTTATATAACTGCGATCTATGACGCTTTCCGCCACCTGCATGCTCCTAAGTGCATCCAATTGCTGCTCCAACCGAACCATGCAGTCTGTGAGGAGCTCCAGTTGGGTGCACTTTCTGCAGATGAAGCCATCCGGGAGGCTGGAAGCCTCCCGGACCTGCCACATCTCACAGCCAGAGCACTGCACCCCTTTAACTGATATTGCGTCAATTAATTAAAATTAAAAGTTTAAAAAAATTTTTTTAAATATATTTTTTTACATTTTTTTAAAGTTACTGGAGCTTGTTAATTAGTTAATTGGATTAGGCCAGTTTTCAGAGGCTAGATTCACAGTATAAAAGTGATCCCCTGCAGTGCAGACTTTGTTTGCACTGAGTGCTGAATTTGGTGCATTTTGAGTGCTATAGTAAGAGTTTGGTGACCGAGGGAGTTAGGTGAGGAGGGAGTAAGGTGCTCCTTTCATTTTGTTTCCGACATTTCCGCAAAGAGTGAGAAGAGAGCCAGGGGTTTACAGAAAGTGTAGCTGACTGGGAGCAGAGTCGGAGGGCGGAGATCTAGTTAGTCCACAGGGCTAACATATTCTGTCAGGTAAGAGGGGATGGAGGCTAGGCCAGTTGCATGCTCCTCCTGTAGGATGTGGGTGGTGAGGGATACCACCGGTGTCCCCGCTGACTATACCTGTGGGAAGTGCACCCACATTCAGCTCCTCAAAGACCGTGTTAGGGAACTGGAGCTGAAGATGGATGAACTTTGGATCATCCGGGAGGCAGAGGGGGTGATTGAGAAGAGTTACAGGGAGGTAACCACACCCAAGGTACAGGACAAGAATAGCTGGGTTACAGTCAGGGGGAAAAAAACAAACAGGCAGACTGCAGGGATCCCTCATGGCCGTTCCCCTTCAAAACAAGTAAACCGTTTTGGATGCTGTTGGGGGGGGATGACCTACCGGGGGAAG
This sequence comes from Scyliorhinus torazame, assembly GCF_047496885.1. NCBI lineage: Eukaryota > Metazoa > Chordata > Chondrichthyes > Carcharhiniformes > Scyliorhinidae > Scyliorhinus > Scyliorhinus torazame. Next base: position 14,575,770 of record NC_092738.1, on the reverse strand, counting down.
GCCCTATCGGCCAGGTCTCTGGCACGGATTCTGGCTCTGGGGCTCAGAAGGGAAGGGGGGAGAATAGAAAGGCAATAGTTGTCGGAGATTCAATGGTTAGGGGAATAGATAGGAGATTCTGTGGTCGCGAGCGAGACTCCCGGAAGGTATGTTGCCTCCCGGGTGCCAGGGTCAGGCATGTCTCGGATCGTGTCTTCAGGATCCTTAAGGGGGAGGGGGAGCAGCCAGAAGTCGTGGTGCACATTGGTACCAACGACATAGGTAGGAAAAGGGGTGTGGAGGTAATAAACGAGTTCAGGGAGTTAGGCTGCAAGTTAAAAGCCAGGACAGACAGAGTTGTCATCTCTGGTTTGTTGCCGGTGCCACGTGATAGCGAGGCTAGGATTAGGGAGAGAGTGCAGCTGAACACGTGGCTGCAGGAATGGTGTAGGAGGGAGGGCTTCAGGTATTTGGATAATTGGAGCGCATTCTGGGGAAGGTGGGACCTGTACAAGCAGGACGGGTTGCATCTGAACCAGAGGGGCACCAATATCCTGGGAGGGAGGTTTAGAACATAGAACATAGAACAATACAGCGCAGTACAGGCCCTTCGGCCCACGATGTTGCACCGAAACAAAAGCCATCTAACCTACACTATACCATTATCATCCATATGTTTATCCAATAAACTTTTAAATGCCCTCAATGTTGGCGAGTTCACTACTGTAGCAGGTAGGGCATTCCACGGCCTCACTACTCTTTGCGTAAAGAACCTACCTCTGACCTCTGTCCTATATCTATTACCCCTCAGTTTAAAGTTATGTCCCCTCATGCCAGCCATTTCCATCCGCGGGAGAAGGCTCTCACTGTCCACCCTATCCAACCCCCTAATCATTTTGTATGCCTCTATTAAGTCTCCTCTTAACCTTCTTCTCTCCAACGAAAACAACCTCAAGTCCATCAGCCTTTCCTCATAAGATTTTCCCTCCATACCAGGCAAGATCCTGGTAAATCTCCTCTGCACCCGCTCCAAAGCCTCCACGTCCTTCCTATAATGCAGTGACCAGAACTGTACGCAATACTCCAAATGCGGCCATACCAGAGTTCTGTACAGCTGCAACATGACCTCCCGACTCCGGAACTCAATCCCTCTACCAATAAAGGCCAACACTCCATAGGCCTTCTTCACAACCCTATCAACCTGGGTGGCAACTTTCAGGGATCTATGGACATGGACACCTAGATCCCTCTGCTCATCCACACTTTCAAGAACTTTTCCATTCGCCAAATATTCCACATTCCTGTTATTCCTTCCAGTGAATCACCTCACACTTCTCTACATTAAACTCCATTTGCCACCTCTCAGCCCAGCTCTGCAGCTTATCTATATCCCTCTGTAACCTGCTACTTCCTTCCACACTATCGACAACACCACCGACTTTAGTATCGTCTGCAAATTTACTCACCCACCCTTCTGCGCCTTCCTCTAGGTCATTGATAAAAATGACAAACAGCAACGGCCCCAGAACAGATCCTTGTGGTACTCCACTTGTGACTGAACTCCATTCTGAACATTTCCCATCAACCACCACCCTCTGTCTTCTTTCAGCTAGCCAATTTCTGATCCACATCTCTAAATCACCCTCAATCCCCAGCCTCCGTATTTTCTGCAATAGCCTACCGTGGGGAACCTTATCAAACGCTTTGCTGAAATCCATATACACCACATCAACTGCTCTACCCTCGTCTACCTGTTCAGTCACCTTCTCAAAGAACTCGATAAGGTTTGTGAGACATGACACTTCACAAGGCCATGCTGACTATCCCTGATCATATTATTCCTATCTAGATGATTATAAATCTTGTCTCTTATAATCCCCTCCAAGACTTTACCCACTACAGACGTGAGGCTCACCGGTCTATAGTTGCCGGGGTTGTCTCTGCTCCCCTTTTTGAACAAAGGGACCACATTTGCTATCCTCCAGTCCTCTGGCACTATTCCTGTAGCCAATGATGACATAAAAATCAAAGCCAATGGTCCAGTAATCTCTTCCCTGGCCTCCCAGAGAATCCTAGGATAAATCCCATCAGGTCCCAGGGACTTATCTATTTTCAGCCTGTCCAGAATTGCCAACACCTCTTCCCTACGTACCTCAATGCCATCTAATCTATTTACCTGGAGCTCAGCATTCTCCTCCACAACATTATCTTTTTCCTGAGTGAATACTGACGAAAAATATTCATTTAGTATCTCGCCTATCTCTTCAGACTCTACACACAACTTCCCATCCCTGTCCTTGACTGGTCCTACTCTTTCCCTAGTCATTCGCTTATTCCTGACATACCTATAGAAAGCTTTTGGGTTTTCCTTGATCCTTCCTGCCAAATACTTCTCATGTCCCCTCCTTGCTCGTCTTAGCTCTCTCTTTAGATCCTTCCTCGCTACCTTGTAACTATCCATCGCCCCAACTGAAACTTCACACCTCATCTTCACATAGGCCTCCTTCTTCCTCTTAACAAGAGATTCCACTTCTTTGGTAAACCACGGTTCCCTCGCTCGACGCCTTCCTCCCTGCCTGACTGGTACATACTTATCAAGAACACGCAGTGGCTGATCCTTGAACACGCTCCACTTATCCAGTGTGCCCAACACTTGCAGCCTACTTCTCCACCTTATCCCCCCCCAAGTCACGTCTAATGGCATCATAATTGCCCTTCCCCCAGCGATAACTCTTGCCCTGCGGTGTATACTTATCCCTTTCCATCATTAACGTAAACGTCACCGAATTGTGGTCACTGTCCCCAAAGTGCTCTCCTACCTCCAAATCCAACACCTGGCCTGGTTCATTACCCAAAACCAAATCCAACGTGGCCTCGCCTCTTGTTGGCCTGTCAACATATTGTGTCAGGAAACCCTCCTGCACACACTGTACAAAAAACGACCCATCTAATGTACTCAAACTATATCTTTTCCAGTCAATATTTGGAAAGTTAAAGTCTCCCATAATAACTACCCTGTTACTTTCGCTCTTATCCAGGATCATCCTCACCATCCTTTCCTCTACATCCCTAGAACTATTAGGAGGCCTATAGAAGACTCCCAACAGGGTGACCTCTCCTTTCATGTTTCTAACCTCAGCCCATACTACCTCGGAAGATGAGTCCCCATCTAGCATCCTCTCCGCCACCGTAATACTGCTCTTGACTAGCAGCGCCACACCTCCCCCTCTTTTGCCTCCTTCTCTGAGCTTACTAAAACACCTAAACCCCGGAACCTGCAACATCCATTCCTGTCCCTGCTCTATCCGAGAGCAGTTGTCTCCGAAATGGCCACAACATCGAAGTCCCAGGTACCAACCCATGCTGCCAGTTCCCCTACCTTATTTCGTATACTCCTGGCATTGAAGTAGACACACTTCAAACCACCTACCTGAACACTGGCCCCCTCCTGCGACGTCAAATCTGTGCTCCTGACCTCTATACTCTCATTCTCCCTTACCCTAAAACTACAATCCAGGTTCCCATGCCCCTGCTGCATTAGTTTAAACCCCCCCCCCCCCCAAAGAGCACTAACAGATGTAGACCATCCTGTCTGTAGAGGTCCCACCTTCCCCAGAAAGAGCCCCAGTTATCCAGAAATCTGAATCCCTCCCTCCTGCACCATCCCTGTATCCACGTGTTTAATTGCTCTCTCTCCCTATTCCTCATCTCACTATCACGTGGCACGGGCAACAACCCAGAGATAACAACTCTGTTTGTTCTAGTTCTGAGCTTCCATCCTAGCTCCCTGAAAGCCTGCCTGACATCCTTATTCCCTTTCCTACCTATGTCGTTAGTGCCAATGTGGACCACGACTTGGGGCTGCTCCCCCTCCCCCTTAAGGACCCGGAAAACACGATCCGAGACATCACGTACCCTTGCACCTGGGAGGCACCATACCAAACGTGAGTCTCTCACGCTCCCACAAAATCTCCTATCTGTGCCCCTGACTATCGAGTCCCCAATTACGAATGCTCTGCTCCTCTCCTTCTGAGCAACAGGGACAGACTCCGTGCCAGAGGCCCGTACCCCATGGCTTACCCCTGGTAAGTCGTCCCCCCCACAAGTATCCAAAGCGGTATACTTGTTTCTCAGGGGAACGACCGCAGGGGATCCCTGCACTGGCTGCTTTTTCCCAGTCCCTCTTACAGTTACCCACCTATCTCCAATCTTTGGTGTAACTAATTCCCTGAAGCTGCTATCTATGACCCCCTCTGCCTCCCGAATGATCCGAAGTTCTTCCAACTCCAGCTCCAGTTCCCTAACTCGGTCTTGGAGGAGCTGGAGATGGCAGCACTTCCTGCAGGTAAAATCAGCAGGGACACGAACGGCATCCCTCACCTCAAACATCCTGCAGGAGGAACATTGCACTCCCTTCCCTGCCATCCCTCTAACTTTCTACCAAGATCTGGCTAACAACTAAATTCAATTTTTTATATAAAAAAAATATTAATAACAATAATAAAATATGGTACTTACCTCACACCAATGGGTTTTATTATTAGGTTAGAGGAGGAGGGCAGGTGGGAGACACTACACATGTAGTGTCTCGGGTTTCCTCTCCACCAGAATTTATTGGTGAGGGTCTTCCCAGAAGTCCGCGGGTCGACTTCCTGTTCCCACCTTAAACACTAAAATTAAAAAAAAAAAAATTTAAAGGAGAGACTTACCTCCCAGAAATCACTTCCGCACTGCCCCCGCTGAAATGGACTAGCCTGCTCCGCTCCTGCTGAGTTTTCTAGTACTCTTCGGGAGGGTTTAAACTAATTTGGCACGGGAATGGGAACCGGATTTGTAGTCCAGCAACTAAGGTAGCCGATATTCAGGATGCCAAAGCGTGTAGTGAGGCGGTGGGGAAGGGAACACTGACAAAGGAGAGTACTTACAGGCATGGAGATGGGTTGAAGTGTGTATACTTCAACGCAAGAAGCATCAGGAATAAGGTGGGTGAACTTAAGGCATGGATCGGTACTTGGGACTACGATGTGGTGGCCATCACGGAGACCTGGATAGAAGAGGGGCAGAAATGGTTGTTGGAGGTCCCTGGTTATAGATGTTTCAATAGGATTAGGGAGGGTGGTAAAAGAGGTGGGGGGGGGGTGGCATTGTTAATTACAGATAGTATAACAGCTGCAGAAAGGCAGTTCGAGGAGTATCACCTTAATGAGGTAGTACGGGTTGAAGTCAGAAATAGGAAAGGAGCAGTCACCTTGTTAGGAGTTTTCTATAGGCCCTCCAATAGTAGCAGAGATGTGGAGGAACAGATTGGGAAACAGATTTTGGAAAGGTGCAGAAGTCACAGGGTAGTAGTCATGGGTGACTTTAACTTCCCAAATATTGAGTGGAAACTCTTTAGATCAAATAGTTTGGATGGGGTGGTGTTTGTGCAGTGTGTCCAGGAAGCTTTTCTGACACAGTATGTAGATTGTCCGACCAGAGGAGGGGCAATATTGGATTTAGTACTTGGTAATGAACCAGGGCAAGTGATAGATTTGTTAGTGGGGGAGCATTTTGGAGATAGTGACCACAATTCTGTGGCTTTCACTTTAGTAATGGAGAGGGATAGGTGCGTGCAACAGGGCAAGGTTTACAATTGGGGGAAGGGTAAATACGATGTTGTCAGACAAGAATTGAAGTGCATAAGTTGGGAACATAGGCTGTCAGGGAAGGACACAAGTGAAATGTGGAACTTGTTCAAGGAACAGGTACTACATGTCCTTGATATGTATGTCCCTGTCAGGCAGGGAAGAGATGGTCGAGTGAGGGAACCATGGTTGACAAGAGAGGTTGAATGTCTTGTTAAGAGAAAAAAGGAGACTTATATAAGGCTGAGGAAACAAGGTTCAGGCAGGGCGCTGGAGGGATACAAGATAGACAGGAAGGAACTGAAGAAAGTGATTAGGAGAGCTAAGAGAGTGCATGAACAATCTTTGGCGGGTAGGATCAAGGAAAACCCCAAGGCCTTTTACACATATGTGAGAAATATGAGAATGACTAGAGCGAGGGTAGGTCCGATCAAGGACAGTAGCGGGAGATTGTGTATTGAGTCTGAAGAGATAGGAGAGGTCTTGAACGAGTACTTTTCTTCTGTATTTACAAATGAGAGGGGCGATATTGTTGGAGAGGACAGTGTGAAACTGACTGGTAAGCTCGAGGAAATACTTGTTAGAAAGGAAGATGTAGAATCATCATAGAAGTTTACAGCATGGAAACAGGCCCTTCGGCCCAACCAGTCCATGCCGCCCAGTTTTTACCATTAAGCTAGTCCCAGTTGCCCGCACTTGGCCTCTATACCCTCTATACCCATCTTACCCATGTAACTATCTAAATGCTTTTTATTTTTTTTTATTTTTATTTTTTCAATATATTTTATTCAAAATTTTTGGCCAACCATGACAGTACATTGCGTATCCTTTACACAGTAATATAACAATGTAAATAACAATGGCCAGTTTTCAGCAAGAAATAAATAATATATAAACAACATCGAAATTAAAAAAAAAAACTAAATGGCAACTGCCTTGTCTCAAATAAATACTCTCCAAAAATACAATTTAGCAGTCCAATATACAATTACCTATAACAACAACCTATACATATTATACATATACACTAACATCCCTGAGAGTCCTTCTGGTTCCTCCCCCCCCCCCCCCCTCCCCCCCCGGGTTGCTGCTGCTGTCTTCTTCTTTTCCATTCCCTCTATCTTTCTGTGAGGTATTCGACGAACGGTTGCCACCGCCTGGTGAACCCTTGAGCCGAACCCCTTAGTACGAACTTAATCCGTTCCAACTTTATAAACCCTGCCATGTCATTTATCCAGGTCTCCACACCCGGGGGCTTGGCTTCCTTCCACATCAACAGTATCCTGCGCCGGGCTACTAGGGACGCAAAGGCCAAAACATCGGCCTCTCTCGCCTCCTGCACTCCCGGCTCCTCTGCAACCCCGAATATAGCCAACCCCCAGCTTTGTTCGACCTGGACCCCCACCACCTTCGAAAGCACCTTTGTCACCCCCACCCAAAACCCCTGGAGTGCCGGACATGACCAGAACATGTGGGTGTGATTCGCTGGGCTTCGCGAGCATCTCGCACACCTATCCTCTACTCCAAAAAATTTACTGAGCCGTGCTCCAGTCATATGCGCCCTGTGTAACACCTTAAATTGTATCAGGCTTAGCCTGGCACACGAGGACGATGAGTTTACCCTACTTAGGGCATCAGCCCACAGCCCCTCCTCAATCTCCTCCCCCAGCTCTTCTTCCCATTTCCCTTTCAGCTCATCTACCATAATCTCCCCCTCGTCCCTCATTTCCCTATATATATCTGATACCTTACCGTCCCCCACCCATGTCTTTGAGTTCACTCTGTCCTGCACCTCCTGCGTCGGGAGCTGCGGGAATTCCCTCACCTGTTGCCTCGCAAAAGCCCTCAGTTGCATATACCGGAATGCATTCCCTTGGGGCAACCCATATTTTTCGGTCAGCGCTCCCAGACTTGCAAACGTCCCATCTACAAACAGATCTCTCAATTGTGTTACTCCTGCTCTTTGCCATGTTCCAAATCCCCCATCCATTCTCCCCGGAGCAAACCCATGGTTATTTCTTATCGGGGACCACACCGAGGCTCCCGTCTTACCCCTATGCCGTCTCCACTGCCCCCAGATTTTCAGAGTAGCCACCACCACCGGGCTTGTGGTGTATTTCTTCGGTGAGAACGGCAACGGCGCTGTCACCATAGCTTGTAGGCTAATCCCCCTGCAGGACGCCCTCTCCAATCTCTTCCACGCCGCTCCCTCCTCTTCTCCCATCCACTTACACACCATTGAGATATTGGCGGCCCAGTAGTACTCACTTAGGCTCGGTAGTGCCAGCGCCCCCCTATCCCTACTACGCTGCAGAAATCCCCTCCTCACTCCCGGCCCACACAAAACTCATGATATTCTTCTCAATCCTTTTGAAAAAAGCCTTCGTGATCACCACCGGGAGGCACTGAAACACAAAAAGGAACCTCGGGAGGACCACCATTTTAATCGCCTGCACCCTCCCTGCCAGTGACAGGGATACCATGTCCCATCTCTTGAAGTCCTCCTCCATCTGTTCCACCAACCGTGTCAAATTTAACCTATGCAATGTACCCCATTGATTCTTGGCTATCTGGATCCCCAAGTACCGGAAATCCCTTGTTACCTTCCTCAGCGGTAAGTCCTCTATTTCTCTGCTCTGCCCCCCTGGATGCACCACAAACAACTCACTTTTCCCCATGTTCAGTTTATATCCTGAAAATTCTCCAAACTCCCCAAGTATCCGCATTATCTCTGGCATCCCCTCCGTCGGGTCCGCCACATACAACAACAAATCGTCCGCATACAGAGATACCCGGTGTTCTTCTCCTCCCCTGAGTACTCCCCTCCACTTCCTGGAACCCCTCAGTGCTATTGCCAGGGGCTCAATCGCCAGTGCAAACAATAATGGGGACAGAGGACATCCCTGCCTTGTCCCTCTATGGAGCCGAAAATATGCAGACCCCCGTCCATTCGTGACCACGCTCGCCATCGGGGCCCTATACAGCAGCTGTACCCATCTAATATACTCCTCTCCAAAGCCAAATCTCCTCAACACCTCCCACAAATAATCCCACTCCACTCTATCAAATGCTTTCTCGGCATCCATCGCTACCACTATCTCCGCTTCCCCCTCTGGTGGGGGCATCATCATTACCCCTAGCAGCCTCCGTATATTCGTATTCAGCTGTCTCCCCTTCACAAACCCAGTTTGGTCCTCATGGACCACCCCCGGGACACAATCCTCTATCCTCATTGCCATTACCTTGGCCAGAATCTTAGCGTTTACATTCAGGAGGGAAATAGGCCTATAGGACCCGCATTGCAGCGGGTCTTTTTCTTTCTTTAGAAGCGATATCGTTGCCTCTGACATAGTCGGGGGCATCTGTCCCCTTTCCCTCGCCTCATTAAAGGTTCTCATCAGTAGCGGGGCGAGCAAGTCCACGTATTTCCTGGAAAATTCAACTGGGAATCCATCCGGTCCCGGAGCCTTCCCCGCCTGCATGCTCCTAATTCCTTTCACTACTTCCTCCATTTCGATCTGTGCTCCCAGTCCCACCCTCTCCTGCTCCTCCACCTTAGGAAATTCCAGCTGGTCCAGAAAACACATCATTCTCTCCTTCCCATCCGGGGGCTGAGCTTCATATAACCTTTCATAGAATGCCTTGAACACTCCATTCACTCTCTCCGCTCCCCGCTCCATCTCTCCCTCCTCATCCCTCACTCCCCCTATTTCCCTCGCTGCTCCCCTTTTCCTCAATTGGTGGGCCAGCAACCTGCTGCTGGGGATATTCCCATATTCCCATATATGGGGATATTCCCCATATTCGTATTGTACACCCTGTGCCTTCCTCCACTGTGCCTCTGCAGTACCCGTAGTCAGCAAATCAAATTCTACGTGTAGCCTTTGCCTTTCCCTGTGCAGTCCCTCCTCCGGTGCCTCCGCATATTGCCTGTCCACCCTCAGAAGTTCTTGCAGCAACCGCTCCCGTTCCCTACTCTCCTGCTTTCCTTTATGTGCCCTGATTGATATCAGCTCCCCTCTAACCACTGCCTTCAGCGCCTCCCAGACCACTCCCAACTGGACCTCCCCATTATCATTGAGTTCCAAGTACTTTTCGATACACCCCCTCACCCTTAGACACACACCCTCATCCGATATTAGTCCCATGTCCATTCTCCAGGGTGGACGCCGTTCTTTTTCCTCTCCTATCTCCAAGTCCACCCAATGTGGAGCGTGATCCGAAATAGCAATGGCCGTATACTCCGTCCCCCTCACCTTCGGGATCAGCGCCCTTCCCAAAACAAAAAACTCTATTCGCGAATAAACTTTGTGGACATAGGAGAAAAACGAAAACTCCTTACTCCTAGGTCTACTAAATCTCCATGGGTCTACTCCTCCCATCTGCTCCATAAAGTCTTTAAGCACCTTGGCTGCTGCCGGCCTCCTTCCAGTCCTGGACCTCGATCTGTCCAGCCCTGGTTCCAGCACCGTGTTAAAATCTCCACCCATTACCAACTTCCCCACCTCTAGGTCCGGGATACGTCCTAACATGCCCCTCATAAAGTTGGCATCATCCCAGTTCGGGGCATATACGTTCACTAAGACCACCGCCTCCCCCTGTAATTTGCCACTCACCATCACGTATCTGCCCCCACTATCCGCCACTATGGTCTTTGCCTCAAACATTACCTGCTTCTCCACTAATATAGCCACCCCCCTGTTTTTCGCATCTAGCCCCGAATGAAACACCTGCCCCACCCATCCTTTGCGTAGTCTAACCTGGTCTATCAGTTTCAAATGCGTCTCCTGTAACATAACCACATCTGCCTTAAGTTTCTTTAGGTGTGCGAGTACCCGTGCCCTCTTTATCGGCCCGTTCAGCCCTCTCACATTCCACGTGATCAGCCGGGTTGGGGGGCTCTTTACCCCCCCCCTTGTCGATTAGCCATCCCCTTTTACCCAGCTCCTCACCCGGTTCCCACGCAGCTGTGTCCCCCCCAGGCGGTGCCCCCCCGCCCACCCCACCCCATACCAGCTCCCCCTTCTCCCCAGCAGCAGCAACCCAGTAAATCCCACCCTCCCACCCCCCCCGCTAGATCCCCCACTAGCGTAGTTACACCCCCCATGTTGCTCCCAGAAGTCAGCAAACTCTGGCCGACCTCGGCTTCCCCCCGTGACCTCGGCTCGAACCGTGCGACACCCCCTCCTTCCTGCTTCCCTATTCCCGCCATAATTATCATAGCGCGGGAACAAAGCCCGCGCTTCCCTTTTGGCCCCGCCCCCAATGGCCAACGCCCCCAACTCCTCCACCTCCCTTCCTCCCTCCCCCACAACCTGTGGAAGAGAGAAAAGTTACCGGGTCGCAGGATTAACAACATAAAAATCATCTCTCCCCCCTTTTTCCCCCCTCTTCGCCCCCCATATTCGCCCCACCACTTTGTCTCGAACGTTCTTTTTTAATAACCCACTCATTCCAATTTCTCTTCAACAATAAATGTCCACGCCTCATCCGCCGTTTCAAAGTAGTGGTGCTTCCCTTGATATGTGACCCACAGTCTTGCCGGCTGCAGCATTCCAAATTTAATCTTCTTTTTATGAAGCACCGCCTTGGCCCGATTAAAGCTCGCCCTCCTTCTCGCCACCTCCGCACTCCAGTCTTGATATACGCGGATCACCGCGTTCTCCCATCTACTGCTCCGAGTTTTCTTTGCCCATCTTAGGACCGTCTCTCTGTCCTTAAAACGGAGGAATCTCACCACTATGGCTCGAGGAATTTCTCCAGCCCTCGGTCTTCGCGCCATAACTCGATAGGCTCCCTCCATAACTCGATAGGCAGCATCGTGCTCACATATGCCCCGACGTCCGCCCCTTCTGTACCTTCAGGAAGACCAAGAATCCTTAAATTCTTCCTCCTCGCATTATTCTCCAGCACCTCCAGCCTTTCCGCACATCGTTTATGGTGTGCCTCGTGCATCTCCGTCTTCACCACCAGGCCCTGTATATCGTCCTCGTTCTCGGCAGCCTTTGCCTTCACGACCCAAAGCTCCCGCTCCTGGGTTTTTGCTCATCTTTTAGCCCTTCAATCGCCTGTAATATCGGGGCCAACAGCTCCTTCTTCATCTCCTTTTTAAGCTCTTCCACGCAGCGTTTCAAAAACTCGTGTTGTTCAGGGCCCCATATTAAACTGTCACCTTCCGACGCCATCTTGGTTTTTGCTTGCCTTCCTTGCCGCTGCTCTAAAGGATCCACCGCAATCCGGCCACTTTCCTCTCCTTTTTCCATCCGTATCCAGGGGGATTCCCTTCTGGTTTACCGCACTGTGCTTTTAGCCGTTAAAATTGCCGTTGAGGCTCTTATTAAGAGCCCAAAAGTCCGTTCCACCGGGAGCTGCCGAAACGTGCGACTTAGCTGGTCATCGCCGCACCCGGAACATCTAAATGCTTTTTAAAAGACACAATTGTACCCGCCTCTATTACTACCTCTGGCAGCCCATTCCAGACACTCACTACCCTCTGAGTGAAGAAATTGCCCCTCTGGGCCCTTCTGAATCTCTCCCCTCTCACCTTAAACCTATGCCCTCTAGTTTTAGACTCCCCTACCTTTGGGAAAAGATGTTGACTATCTACCTTATCTATGCCCCTCATTATTTTATAGACCTCTATAAGATCACCCCTAAGCCTCCTACGCTCCAGGGAAAAAAGTCCCAGTCTATCCAGCCTCTCCTTATAACTCAAACCATCAAGTCCCGGCAACATCCTAAAGTAAATCTTTTCTGCACTCTTTCCAGTTTAATAATATCCTTTCTATAATAGGGTGACCAGAACTGCACACAGTATTCCAAGTGTGGCCGTACCAATGTCCTGTACAACTTCAACAAGACGTCCCAACTCCTGTATTCAATGTTCTGACCAATGAAACCAAGCATGCCGAATGCCTTCTTCACCAGCCTGTCCACCTGCGACTCCACCTTCAAGGAGCTATGAACCTGTACTCCTAGATCTCTTTGTTCTATAACTCTCCCCAACACCATACCATTAACTGAGTAGGTCCTGGCCTGATTCGATCTGCCAAAATGCATCACCTCACATTTATCTAAATTAAACTCCATCTGCCATTCGTCGGCCCACTGGCCTAATTGATCAAGATCCCGTTGCAATCCTAGATAACCTTCTTCACTATCCACTGTGCCACCAATCTTGGTGTCATCTGCAAACTTACTAACCATGCCTCCTAAATTCTCATCCAAATCATTAATATAAATCACAAATAACAGTGGACCCAGCACCGATCCCTGAGGCACACCACTGGTCACAGGCCTCCAGTTTGAAAAACAACCCTCTACAACTACCCTCTGTCTTCTGTCGTCCAGCTAATTTTGAATCCAATTGGCAACCTCACCCTGGATCCCGTGAGCTTTAACCTTCTGCAACAACCTCTGGTAACTGGGATCCAGGCTGAATATTTGCCATCCACCACCACTCTCTGACTTCTATCGGTTAGCCAGTTTGTTATCCAACTGGCCAAATTTCCCACTATCCCATGCCTCCTTACTTTCTGCAGAAGCCTACCATGGGGAAACATTGAGTCGGAAACATTAGGGACCTTCAAGCAGCTATTGGATAGGTACTTGGATTACGGTAAAATGATATAGTGTAGATTTATTTGTTCTTCAGGGCAGCATGGTAGCATTGTGGATAGCACAATTGCTTCACAGCTCCAGGGTCCCAGGTTCGATTCCGGCTTGGGTCACTGTCTGTGCAGAGTCTGCACGTCCTCCCCGTGTCTGCGTGGGTTTCCTCCGGGTGCTCCGGTTTCCTCCCACAGTCCAAAGATGTCTAGGGTAGGTGGATTGGCCATGATAAATTGCCCTTAGTGTCCAAAATTGCCCTTGGTGTTGGGTGGAGGTGTTGAGTTTGGGTAGGGTGCTCTTTCCAAGAGCTGGTGCAGACTCAGGGGGCCGAATGGCCTCCTTCTGCACTGTAAATTCAATGATAATCTATGATTAATCTGGGACAAAGGTTCGGCACAACATCGTGGGCCGAAGGGCCTGTTCTGTGCTGTATTTTCTATGTTCTATGTACTGTTAACTATCTGTTTCCTAGCACTAGATTTCTAATATGAATGCGAAAGCTAAATATAGTACTCTCCGATCTCTGGCTTAGATACCCCTCTAAATTATAATTAAGTAATTCTGTTTAATTAGTTACCAATGCTTTATTTTTTAAAAAACATACAGGGGGGGAGGGGAAGATACGGGGGGGAGGGGAGGATACAGGGGGTGGAAGGGCAGGGTACAGGGGAGGAGGGGAGGATACGGGGGGGGTGGGGAGGGGAGGATACGGGGTGGGAGGGTAGGATGCGGGGTGGGAGGAGGATACAGGGTGGGAGGGGAGGAAACAGGGGGGAAGGGGAGGATACAGGGGGGTGGGGGGAGGATACAGGGAGGTGGGGGAGGATACAGGGGGTGGGGGAGGAGGATACAGGGGTGGAGGGGAGGATACAGGGGTGGAGGGGAGGATACAGGGGGGGGAGGATACAGGGGGGGGGGGAGGATACAGGGGGGGAGGGGAGGATACAGGGGGGAGTGGGGGATACAGGGGTGGGAGGGGAGGATACAGGGGTGGGAGGGGGATACAGGGATGAGAGGGGAGGATACAGTGGTGGGAGTTCTGGATAACTGGGGCTCTTTCTGGGGAAGGTGGGACCTCTACAGACAGGATGGTCCACATCTGAACCTGAGGGGCACAAATATCCTGGGGGGGAGATTTGTTAGTGCTCTTTGGGGGGGTTTAAACTAATGCAGCAGGGGCATGGGAACCTGGATTGTAGTTTTAGGGTCAGGGAGAATGAGAGTATAGAGGTCAGGAGCTCAGATGTGACGTCGCAGGAGGGGGCCAGTATTCAGGTAGATGGTTTGAAGTGTGTCTACTTCAATGCCAGGAGTATACGAAATAAGGTAGGGGAACTGGCAGCATGGGTTGGTACCTGGGACTTCGATGTTGTGGCCATTTCGGAGACATGGATAGAGCAGGGACAGGAATGGATGTTGCAGGTTCCGGGGTTTAGGTGTTTTAGTAAGTTCAGGTGAAGAAGGAATTTTGTTCCTGGGCACAATGACTATTTTATTCTGTGATAGACCACCAGTGGCTGCAGGGATTGCTCTCAGACAGCAGATGTCCACCATGGTCCACAGTCAGAGGGTTAGAATCCCTACTGTGCAGAAGGAGGCCATTCAGCCCATCGAGTCTGCACCGACCCTCCGAAAGAGCACCCCGCCCAGGCCCACTCCCCCGCCCTATCTGCATAACCCCACCTTTGGACACTAAGGGACAATTTATCATTGCTAATCCACCTAACCTCCACATCTTTGGACTGTGCTATTGTGCAGCCCACGACTAGATCTACATGCTTCTGATTGAATCTGTGTAAAAACATAGTGTGAAATTCAACACATGGTTAATGAAACGCTATACCTGCTAAACGCCTCCTTTTAACTTTACACGCCTTAAATGAGCCAAACCAGTTTGGAGGAATTCTGGTTCTGCAACTAATTGCCTCCCAGTAATTATTTGTATTCCCCTGAATGTCTACGTTTCCATCCCACCCCCACCACCCGTCGTCTCCTGAATACCACACTTGGATTGCACTGTCAAGTAATATCACACAACACCTTTCAATTTGTGTCGGATCTTATTGAGTCACTTAGCCACAGTGTATTGTTCCTAATCGTCAGTGAGTGTTGTATTAGACAATCTGAGGGACAATTCTGGCCACCAACCTTCCATAAATCTGCTTCTTTGGCGATCACTCGCTAACGAGTATGATTGTCCACCCAAGAGACTCCGGTCACTGGCTTCTGTGGTTCCTGTGTGGCTGATGAGCCCGATCCGAGAGCCACATCTCCGCCCGCACACTTGCCGGGTGTTTCCGGAGGTGGGATCGGTCCTTGGACTCTGGATTGCTGGTATTCCTTTCTCACCTACTTTTTCCGGATCACCTCTTGTCATTGGGTGTGTCCCTCCAATCAGGAGGTCATCCAAGTGGGTCACTTTAGTGCAAAGGTCTCCCAGGCATCAACATCTTTGTTGCATTTCTTGAGGTAAGCCTTCAGGGTGTCTTTCAAACACTAACGTTGTCCTCCTCTCCTCCCTCGACACCATAATCTCCAACATTCCTAAGGATGATAAGGATTCATGGAATCATAGAATTTACAGTGCAGAAGGAGGCCATTCGGCCCATCGACGCTGCACCGGCCCTTGGAAAGAGCACCCTACCAAGTCCACACCTCCACCCTACCCCCGTCACCCAGTAACCCCACCGAACCTTTTTGGTCACTAAGGGCAATTTATCATGGCCAATCCACCTAACCTGCACATCTTTGGACTGTGGGAGGAAACCGGAGCACCCGGAGGAAACCCACGTCGACACAGGGAGAGGATGTGCAGACTCCGCACAGACAGTGACCCAAGCCGGGGATCGAACCTGGGACCCTGGAGTGGTGAAGCAACTGTGCTAACCACTGTGCTACCGTGCTGCCCACATTCAGCAGCCTCGATGCACTCAAATTGGTGTCGGGTCGAGGCCGTTGTATCTCACGAGAAGCCTCTCGCGAGATTTGCGACGCTTGAAACGTCTCGCGAGATTTAACGGAATCTCACAAGACTTCGCGATCTGCATCTTGCCCTCACTGGTCCACACAAATGTGGACCTATCATAATGGCACCTGGGGGGTCTCCCAAGCCGTTGGAGATGCTTGGCTGGTCAGGGAAAGAGGAGGGTGGCACCCTGGCTCTCCCTCTGGCAGCCTAGCAGTGCCACCCTGGCATTGCCAACCGGGAAATGACTCTAAGTGCAGCCTCGGCAGAGAGAAACCTCCCGAGGACATAAGAAATAGCAAAGTGCCGTTGAATAGCGTTGAATAGATTCTTGGTGCCGCCGCCAACGAGGAACACGCTCAAAACGGAACATTGAATTGTTTTGGTTGAATCACACCCACGATCATCCTCCTGGAGGACTTCAATGCCTTCAAGGTTGGGAAGGACTGCCAACTCGGGAAAGGGACCATCGGAAAGAAAAGAGTTGGGATTTGCAACACCAACGGGGTTCTCCTGCCCGCCAAATGTGCAGAACACCAGCTTGTCATCACTAACACACTGCTCCAACAAAAAGACAAAGAAATAGCAATACAGTCCATTTGATTTCGGGTAGGATCTTTGTTGAAAAATATTGTGCAGGACACTCGGAAAATTCCCTGGCTCTTCCGTAAATAGCATCATCGGTTCTTTTCCATGGGGGGCGAGGGGGAACATTGATTTCATTTTGCTACCCTATCTAAAGGAGACCAGTTCTCTGTTGTATTGTTTTAGCTCAGGTACTTTCCTCAAGTTCAATGAAAGATATCATAAGCGACCCTTCACTCCTAATGACCTTGAGTGTGCCGTTGACATATCCAATGCCTGGCTAACTGCATTGAGCCCTGAGCTCTAATCAAAATATTTCGCTTCTATGCAGAAAGTAAGGAGGCATGGGATAGTGGGAAATTTGGCCAGTTGGATAACGAACTGGGTAACCGATAGAAGTCAGAGAGTGGTGGTGGATGGCAAATATTCAGCCTGGATCCCAGTTACCAGTGGCGTACCGCAGGGATCAGTTCTGGGTCCTCTGCTGTTTGTGATTTTCATTAATGACTTGGATGAGGGAGTTGAAGGGTGGGTCAGTAAATTTGCAGACGATACGAAGATTGGTGGAGTTGTGGATAGTAAGGAGGGCTGTTGTCGGCTGCAAAGAGACATAGATAGGATGCAGAGCTGGGCTGAGAAGTGGCAGATGGAGTTTAACCCTGAAAAGTGTGAGGTTGTCCATTTTGGAAGGACAAATATGAATGCGGAATACAGGGTTAACGGTAGAGTTCTTGGCAATGTGGAGGAGCAGAGAGATCTTGGGGTCTATGTTCATACATCTTTGAAAGTTGCCACTCAAGTGGATAGAGCTGTGAAGAAGGCCTATGGTGTGCTCGCGTTCATTAACAGAGGGATTGAATTTAAGAGCCGTGAGGTGATGATTCAGCTGTACAAAACTTTGGTAAGGCCACATTTGGAGTACTGTGTACAGTTTTGGTCGCCTCATTTTAGGAAGGATGTGGAAGCTTTGGAAAAGGTGCAAAGAAGATTTACCAGGATGTTGCCTGGAATGGAGAGTAGGTCTTACGAGGAAAGGTTGAGGGTGCTAGGCCTTTTCTCATTAGAATGGAGAAGGATGAGGGGCGACTTGATAGAGGTGTATAAGATGATCAGGGGAATAGATAGAGTAGACAGTCAGAGACTTTTTCCCCGGGTGGAACAAACCATTACAAGGGGACATAAATTTAAGGTGAAAGGTGGAAGATATAGGAGGGATATCAGAGGTAGGTTCTTTACCCAGAGAGTAGTGGGGGCATGGAATGCACTGCCTGTGGAAGTAGTTGAGTCGGAAACATTAGGGACCTTCAAGCAGCTATTGGATAGGTACATGGATTACGGTAAAATGATATAGTGTAGATTTATTTGTTCTCAAGGGCAGCACGGTAGCATTGTGGATAGCACAATTGCTTCACAGCTCCAGGGTCCCAGGTTTGATTCCGGCTTGGGTCACTGTCTGTGCGGAGTCTGCACGTCCTCCCCGTGTCTGCGTGGGTTTCCTCCGGGTGCTCCGGTTTCCTCCCACAGTCCAAAGATGTGCAGGTTAGGTGGATTGGCCATGATAAATTGCCCTTAATGTCCAAATTGCCCTTGGTGTTGGGTGGAGGTGTTGAGTTTGGGTGGGGTGCTCTTTCCAAGAGCCGGTGCAGACTCGATGGGCCGAATGGCCTCCTTCTGCACTGTAAATTCAATGATAATCTATGATTAATCTAGGACAAAGGTTCGGCACAACATCGTGGGCCGAAGGGCCTGTTCTGTGCTGTATTTTCTATGTTCTATGTTCTATGTTCTGTATTTGTCTCCCAGAATACATCATGATTTGTCATCTTTGGTACACAATGGAATAAACACTCCATTAGACAGAACTAGCCAAACAGATTTATTAACAGTAACTTGGCAAATAAACTGTATTAAAGATAATCAGAAGATCAACAATACTGAAGAGACTTTCCTTCAACACAATGAGGACACCCACCCACTGACACTGTTGAAATCAATGTTGAATCTACAAAGCAGGTCGAACTGGAATAGTGCAGCAGGCCGAGGACAGAAAGGTCAGAGTGGCAACAAAGTGGGGACTAAAATGGCCGGTGAACGGAACTGTCAGAATGGAAGCGGCGTTTGGAGAGAATTTCACATGGAGTTCTTCAAATGTGGAGATTGGAAACCCTTATCAGAAAGACAAAGTTTCAGGGAGACCAGTTGGCTCCCAGTGTGAGAAACGTCTGGGTGGGTTGTTGAGAAATCCAGAGAGTCTGCATTGGTGCCATGTGTCTTTGACTTTGGAGTGTGGTGTGGCTCACCACAGATTGTCAGTCGGCTCACATGTACAAAGAACAAGAACAAAGAACAAAGAAATGTACAGCACAGGAACAGGCCCTTCGGCCCTCCAAGCCCGTGCCGACCATGCTGCCCGACTAAACTACAATCTTCTACACTTCCTGGATCCGTATCCCTCTATTCCCATCCTATTCATGTATTTGTCAAGATGCCCCTAAAATGTCACTATTGTCCCTGCTTCCACCACCTCCTCCGGTAGCGAGTTCCAGGTACCCACTACCCTCTGTGTAAAAAACTTGCCTCGTACATCTACTCTAAACCTTGCCCCTCGCACCTTAAACCTATGCCCCCTAGTAATTGACCCCTCTACCCTGGGGAAAAGCCTCTGACTATCCACTCTGTCTATGCCCCTCATAATTTTGTATACCTCTATCAGGTCGCCCCTCAACCTCCTTCGTTCCAGTGAGAACAAACCGAGTTTATTCAACCGCTCCTCATAGCTTATGCCCTCCATACCAGGCAACATTCTGGTAAATCTCTTCTGCACCCTCTCTAAAGCCTCCACATCCTTCTGGTAGTGTGGCGACCAGAATTGAACACTATACTCCAAGTGTGGCCTAACTAAGGTTCTATACAGCTGCAACATGACTTGCCAATTCTTATACTCAATGCCCCGGCCAATGAAGGCCAGCATGCCGTATGCCTTCTTGACTACCTTCTCCACCTGTGTTGCCCCTTTCAATGACCTGTGGACCTGTACTCCTAGATCTCTTTGACTTTCAATACTCTTGAGGGTTCTACCATTCACTGTATATTCCCTACCTGCATTAGACCTTCCAAAATGCATTACCTCACATTTGTCCGGATTAAACTCCATCTGCCATCTCTCCGCCCAAGTCTCCAGACAATCTAAATCCTGCTGTATCCTCAGACAGTCCTCATCGCTATCCGCAATTCCACCAACCTTTGTGTCGTCTGCAAACTTACTAATCAGACAAGTTACATTTTCCTCCAAATCATTTATATATACTACAAAGAGCAAAGGTCCCAGCACTGATCCCTGTGGAACACCACTGGTCACAGCCCTCCAATTAGAAAAGCATCCCTCCATTGCTACCCTCTGCCTTCTATGGCCTAGCCAGTTCTGTATCCACCTTGCCAGTTCACCCCTGATCCTGTGTGACTTCACCTTTTGTACTAGTCTACCATGAGGGACCTTGTCAAAGGCCTTACTGAACTCCATATAGACAACATCTACTGCCCTACCTGCATCAATCATCTTAGTGACCTCCTCGAAAAACTCTATCAAGTTAGTGAGACACGACCTCCCCTTCACAAAACCGTGCTGCCTCTCACTAATACGTCCATTTGCTTCCAAATGGGAGTAGATCCTGTCTCTAAGAATTCTCTCCAGTAATTTCCCTACCACTGAAGTAAGGCTCACCGGCCTGTAGTTCCCGGGATTATCCTTGCTACCCTTCTTAAACAGAGGAACAACATTGGCTATTCTCCAGTCCTCCGGGACATCCCCTGAAGACAGCGAGGATCCAAAGATTTATGTCAAGGCCTCAGCAATTTCCTCTCCAGCCTCCTTCAGTATTCTGGGGTAGATCCCATCAGGCCCTGGGGACTTATCTACCTTAATATTTTTTAAGACACCCAACACCTCGTCTTTTTGGATCACAATGTGACCCAGGCTATCTACACCCCCTTCTCCAGACTCAACATCTACCAATTCCTTCTCTTTGGTGAATACTGATGCAAAGTATTCATTTAGTACCTCGCCCATTTCCTCTGGCTCCACACATAGATTCCCTTGCCTATCCTTCAGTGGGCCAACCCTTTCCCTGGCTACCCTCTTGCTTTTTATGTACGTGTAAAAAGCCTTGGGATTTTCCTTAACCCTATTTGCTAATGACTTTTCGTGACCCCTTCTAGCCCTCCTGACTCCTTGCTTAAGTTCCTTCCTACTTTCCTTATATGCCACACAGGCTTCGTCTGTTCCCAGCCTTTTAGCCCTGACAAATGCCTCCTTTTTCTTTTTGACGAGGCCTACAATATCACTCGTCATCCAAGGTTCCCGAAAATTGCCGTATTTATCTTTCTTCCTCACAGGAACATGCCGGTCCTGTATTCCTTTCAACTGACACTTGAAAGCCTCCCACATGTCAGATGTTGATTTGCCCTCAAACATCCGCCCCCAATCTATGTTCTTCAGTTCCCACCTAATATTGTTATAATTAGCCTTCCCCCAATTTAGCACATTCATCCTCGGACCACTCTTATCCTTGTCCACCAGTACTTTAAAACTTACTGAATTGTGGTCACTAACCTTGAACTGACCTTGAATATCGGAGTTTAAGATAGGTGTGGTAAATTGTTTTATCTTTCCGGATTTGCATGGAAAGAGACACCTGGGGTGAAGAAATAGTGAATATTTGAATCGTTTCCTTGTGTTTGCATTGAGATCTTTCCAATCTTTTTCTGGTGTCATATGAGACGCGGCTTAATGGCCTTGTCGCACCCGACTTGGTGTTTGCAGATTCAACCGAACCTTGTGAGACATCTGTAGATGTCTGGTCTACGTTTCTGGCCTCTCGTGAGATTTCTTGGGGCCCCGTCACGTCCCTAGTTGAGCGCAGCGAGGCCGATCGATTGCCCCCTAAGTGTGGGTGAATAACGGTGTGGATCTCACCCAAAAAGCTGGCAGGAAACTCTCCACCAAACGCGCCCAAAATGACACTTCCAAATGTTTTGGTTGAATTCCTCCCATAGTTCATTTTTTTCTTGTTGAACAAATATTTTATTCTTTGTGTTAAATTCACCAGCAGACTCCTGTGAATTTGTTCAGTAATTTTCCTCCACAGAAAAAAGAAAAGTTAGGATCTATCAATTCAGGTTTGACTCTGGGATCTGACTTGTCCAGTATTAAAACAAAGAACAAAGAAATGTACAGCACAGGAACAGGCCCTTCGGCCCTCCAAGCCCGTGCCGACCATGCTGCCCGACTAAACTACAATCTTCTACACTTCCTGGGTCTGTATCCCTCTATTCCCATCCTATTCATGTATTTGTCAAGATGCCCCTTAATTGTAGTGACAATTAGATGTCCCTGCTTCCACCACCTCCTCCGGTAGCGAGTTCCAGGCACCCACTACCCTCTGCGTAAAAAACTTGCCTCGTACATCTACTCTAAACCTTGCCCCTCTCACCTTAAATCTATGCCCCCTAGTAATTGACCCCTCTACCCCGGGGAAAAGCCTCTGACTATCCACTCTGTCTATGCCCCTCATAGCATCATAACAAGATAAATGAACACAGGCATTTTGTGTTAATGTCCTTGTTTACAATGGGTTTGTTCAGGTACTTCTGTGCCCAGTTGTTTGCTGGGACTATGATCAGGAGGTGGCCCTTTAAATCAGCCACTGCTGAATTCTTGGCCCGCCGCGGCTCAGATTCCGGTCTCCCCAACAGAAACACTCGCACCTGGAGGACTCCTGAAGGACAAATCCTTCACACACACACTGGGCACTGACACGCTTGGATATTGCTCTCTGGTTGGCATAAGCACTGGCATACTACCTCCTGCTGGTTATACTCTTCTCTCCAAACTACTCACAAGAGCTTAACCTTTAACCTTCTTGGCGGGGGGCAAAAAAAATCAGACAATGGCATTCATGAGCGCAGTACATGTGCGGGAACCGCGTCAGTACCAGTTCACATTTTGTGTCATCGCGCTTCCAAGGACACTGCTTTCAATGAAGGACGAGATTCTGTGTACGAATTCTGCTGCATGTGAATTTACTTGCTCAAAAATAACGTTTTAAAATCTCCCGATTGCTTTCAATGGCCACCGGAAGATTGACGCTGATTCCAGGAGACTCCCAGTCATTCCGGGAAGGTTGGCAAACCGAGGAGTGGTTAGGGAGCAGGCTGGGGAGTTCTGGAGGGAACCTTCAGAATTCTGACAAGCGAGGGCAGAGGAAGATGTGTTTGGTGTTGTGGTGGTGGATATGGTGGAGGATGAAAACGAAAATCACTTACTGTCACAAGTAGTCTTCAAATGAAGTTACTGTGAAAAGCCCCTAGTCGCCACATTCCGGCGCCTGTTCGGGGAGGCTGGTATGGGAATCGAACCGTGCTGCTGGCCTGCCTTGGTCTGCTTTCAAAGCCAGCTATTTAGCCCAGTGTGCTAAACCAGCCCCTGGTTTAGCCAATGGGTCAGCCCCTGGAGAGGCTGATGGGGTCGAAGGTCAGGGCATCTAACTCCATTACTGGGGATTCAGCTATGAGCTAATATTTACGATAAACCCACTGACGCCGAAAGCTACCTGAATGATACTTCCTCACACCTCATTTCCTGTGAGTACTCTATTCTACCAGGGCAAGTGATAGATTTGTTAGTGGGGGAGCATTTTGGAGATAGTGACCACAATTCTGTGACTTTCACTTTAGTAATGGAGAGGGATAGGTACGTGCAACAGGGCAAGGTTTACAATTGGGGGAAGGGTAAATACGATGTTGTCAGACAAGAATTGAAGTGCATAAGTTGGGAACATAGGCTGGCAGGGAAGGACACAAGTGAAATGTGGAACTTGTTCAAGGAACAGGTGCTACGTGTCCTTGATATGTATGTCCCTGTCAGGCAGGGAAGAG
The DNA here is from genome assembly GCF_047496885.1 of Scyliorhinus torazame. Lineage (NCBI taxonomy): Eukaryota > Metazoa > Chordata > Chondrichthyes > Carcharhiniformes > Scyliorhinidae > Scyliorhinus > Scyliorhinus torazame. The sequence continues at coordinate 14,552,073 of NC_092738.1, read as the reverse complement.
ATGGTCGAGTGAGGGAACCATGGTTGACAAGAGAGGTTGAATGTCTTGTTAAGAGGAAAAAGGTGACTTATGTAAGGCTGAGGAAACAAGGTTCAGACAGGGCATTGGAGGGATACAAGATAGCCAGGAGGGAACTGAAGAAAGGGATTAGGAGAGCTAAGAGAGGGCATGAACAATCTTTGGCGGGTAGGATCAAGGAAAACCCCAAGGCCTTTTACACATATGTGAGAAATATGAGAATGACTAGAGCGAGGGTAGGTCCGATCAAGGACAGTAGCGGGAGATTGTGTATTGAGTCTGAAGAGATAGGAGAGGCCTTGAATGAGTATTTTTCTTCTGTATTTACAAATGAGAGGGGCGATATTGTTGGAGAGGACAGTGTGAAACAGATTGGTAAGCTCGAGGAAATACTTGTCAGGAAGGAAGATGTGTTGGGCATTTTGAAAAACTTGAGGATAGACAAGCCCCCCGGGCCTGACGGGATATATCCAAGGATTCTATGGGAAGCAAGAGATAAAATTGCAGAGCCGTTGGCAATGATCTTTTCGTCCTCACTGTCAACAGGGGTGGTACCAGGGGATTGGAGAGTGGCGAATGTCGTGCCCCTGTTCAAAAAAGGAACTAGGGATAACCCTGGGAATTACAGGCCAGTTAGTCTTACTTCGGTGGTAGGCAAAGTCATGGAAAGGGTACTGAAGGATAGGATTTCTGAGCATCTGGAAAGACACTGCTTGATTAGGGATAGTCAGCACGGATTTGTGAGGGGTAGGTCTTGCCTTACAAATCTTATTGAATTCTTTGAGGAGGTGACCAAGCATGTGGATGAAGGTAAAGCAGTGGATGTAGTGTACATGGATTTTAGTAAGGCATTTGATAAAGTTCCCCATGGTAGGCTTATGCAGAAAGTAAGGAGGCATGGGATAGTGGGAAATTTGGCCAGTTGGATAACGAACTGGCTAACCGATAGAAGTCAGAGAGTGGTGGTGGATGGCAAATATTCAGCCTGGATCCCAGTTACCAGTGGCGTACCGCAGGGATCAGTTCTGGGTCCTCTGCTGTTTGTGATTTTCATTAATGACTTGGATGAGGGAGTTGAAGGGTGGGTCAGTAAATTTGCAGACGATACGAAGATTGGTGGAGTTGTGGATAGTAAGGAGGGCTGTTGTCGGCTGCAAAGAGACATAGATAGGATGCAGAGCTGGGCTGAGAAGTGGCAGATGGAGTTTAACCCTGAAAAGTGTGAGGTTGTCCATTTTGGAAGGACAAATATGAATGTGGAATATAGGGTTAACGGTAGAGTTCTTGGCAATGTGGAGGAGCAGAGAGATCTTGGGGTCTATGTTCATACATCTTTGAAAGTTGCCACTCAAGTGGATAGAGCTGTGAAGAAGGCCCATGGTGTGCTCGCGTTCATTAACAGAGGGATTGAATTTAAGAGCCGTGAGGTGATGATGCAGCTGTACAAAACTTTGGTAAGGCCACATTTGGAGTACTGTGTACAGTTCTGGTCGCCTCATTTTAGGAAGGATGTGGAAGCTCTGGAAAAGGTGCAAAGAAGATTTACCAGGATGTTGCCTGGAATGGAGAGTAGGTCTTACGAGGAAAGGTTGAGGGTGCTAGGCCTTTTCTCATTAGAGCGGAGAAGGATGAGGGGCGACTTGATAGAGGTTTATAAGATGATCAGGGGAATAGATAGAGTAGACAGTCAGAGACTTTTTCCCCGGGTGGAACACACCATTACAAGGGGACATAAATTTAAGGTGAAAGGTGGAAGATATAGGAGGGATATCAGAGGTAGGTTCTTTACCCAGAGAGTAGTGGGGGCATGGAATGCACTGCCTGTGGAAGTAGTTGAGTCGGAAACATTAGGGACCTTCAAGCAGCTATTGGATAGGCACATGGATGACGGTAAAATGATATAGTGTAGATTTATTTGTTCTTAAGGGCAGCACGGTAGCATTGTGGATAGCGCAATTGCTTCACAGCTCCATGGTCCCAAGTTCGATTCCGGCTTGGGTCATTGTCTGTGCGGAGTCTGCACGTCCTCCCCGTGTCTGCGTGGGTTTCCTCCGGGTGCTCCGGTTTCCTCCCACAGTCCAAAGATGTGCGGGTTAGGTGAATTGGCCAATGATAAATTGCCCTTAATGTCCAAATTGCCCTTGGTGTTGGGTGGAGGTGTTGAGTTTGGGTATGGTGCTCTTTCCAAGAGCCGGTGCAGACTCAAAGGGCCGAATGGCCTCCTTCTGCACTGTAAATTCAATGATAATCTATGATTAATCTAGGACAAAGGTTCGGCACAACATCGTGGGCCGAAGGGCCTGTTCTGTGCTGTATTTTTCTATGTTCTATGTACTCTCAGGGAAGGTCAGCACGGTGGCACAGTGGTTAGCACTGCTGCCTCACAGAGCTGAGGACCCAGGCTCGATCCCGGCCCTGGGTCACTGTCCGTGTGGAGTTTGCACATTCTCCCCATGTCTGCATGGGTTTCACCCCCACAACCCAAAGATGTGCAGGCTAGGTGGATTGGACACGCTAAATTGCCCCTTCATTAGAAAAAAATAATTGGGTGCTTTACATTTTAATTTAAAAAAGAAAAATCTACTCTCTGGGCAAGATTATCAGTCCCCAACAGTAGCAGACATCATCGGGGGCACCAGGGAAATATTTTCTTGGAATATCGCACCCTCAGACTTTTTCTGCCTCATTACATCTGATCAGATAATGTAACCTTCCACACTAATGCTTCCGAGGGGATGGTGTGGCTGGCGACGCCCACATCCCAGAAATGAATAAGAAAAGGTCTTCTTTTTTTCTTAACCGTGGATTCACCCCCTCCCCTCACCACCCCACACACCCTCCATGGTGGTGTGGTGATCTTTGTGTTGCTTATTTAGGATGGTTGGCGTCATGTTCACAAAGACCACAAATCGCTTTAACTGAAACACAGCAATGATTTTATTTACATTACTAAACTGGGTTTCGACACTTAGTCCTTTTAGAACACAGAATTGAATGGCGCAACATGGAGGGCCGAAGGGCCTGTACTGCGCTGTAATGTTCTATAACATATAATTACACTCACCTACTGCTAATCTCACTCACTGGTATAACTATAATCTAACCTTCTCACACTAACTGCTCTGTAGCCTTTCACTCGCTGTCTCCTGCATACACTCCTCCCCTGAGCGTCACTGCTTTATACAGTTGTATCTGCAGCTTCCTCTAGTGGCAATTCATGGTACTACATTAACCCTTGTAATGCTGGTAGTTATGATAATACCACAAGTGGTGCAAGGCCCTCCTTTCGCCATATCTGTTTTAATTCTTCTACTTCTGCTCACATCCCTCCCTCCCTAGACGTTACGGAAGATGTTGATTTCTGTGTGGCTGTCGGTGAACCTCAGGTATCTGCTTTTTCATGTTGACTGTAACCTCTGGTGTTTTTGACATTATCTACAGTTGTCTCAAGCAGAGTTGACGTCATGTTCGCAGGTTGAGTCGGTGGTGAAGTGTCCTTAACTGGGGTTACTGTCTTCCTCAGTTGTTTCTGGTATTATCAGGTTCTTGGGAATTTCTAAATCTTCACTTGGCTCAGTTTGTTGCAGACTCTTAGTTGACTATGTCTCTGGCAAACTTGTTCTAGTTGCAAGAAGTTGATCAGCATGTAAGCTCCACACTGTATCGTCCAGAGTTTGATTGGTATAGGAGACTGGTCCTGTCTGTGCTCAGGCAATGGCAGGTATCCACATCTCACTGGTGGTATAGTTCCTTGGTTGGCATAGACCAGTTTGGGCCAAAGGGCCTGTCTCCATGTCATAAATTCTATGATTCCAGACCTTTCTGATGGATGGAGTGCCGATCAAGCGGGGCTGCTTTGTCCTGGTTGGTGTTGAGCTTCTTGAGTGTTGTTGGAGCTGCACTCATCCAGGCAAGTGGAGAGTATTCCATCACACTCCTGACTTGTGCCTTGTAGATGGTGGACAGGCTTTGAGGGAGTCAAAGGGGGAGTTACTCACTGTAGGATTCCCAGCCTCTGACCTGCTCTTGTAACCACAATATTTATATGGCTGGTCCAGTTCAGTTTCTGGTCAACAGTGACCCACGCAGGATGTTGATGGTGGGGGCGAAGGAATTATAATCCCATTGAATGTTAAGATGAGGTGGTTAGACTCTCTCTTGTTGGAGATGGTCATTGCCTGGCACTTGTGTGATGTGAATGGGAGTTGCTACTTCCCAGCCCAAACCTGAATATTGTCCAGGTCTTGCTTACTGCAGGCTTGGGCTGCTTCAGTATCTGAGGAGTGTTAGGATACCCGGCCAGATCCCAATTTATGTGTTAGGATGCCAGACAAGAAACCCCAACAATTTTTCAATTTGTAAAACTGTGAGGAAAGGAGACTTCACCCCAGGAGTGATGACTCTAACCAATAGAGATCTTTTATGTTAAAGCAAACTTTAATTTAAACACAGAATTAACCACAGTGACATCAAAGAAATAGCTTTACCGTTACAAGTTAAACAGTTCTTAAATAAAAGGAAAAACTTTCACTTACTATCTACACCTGTCACTAATTCCAATTAAGCAAGCGAATACAGTTCAAATGCCTCTTATAAATAAAGTTAACAAAACAAGTTACTTGCTTATCTCTGTGCAGACCTTTTGGAGAGAGAGACCCTTTCAAGAGCAGATCCAGTACACTTCAGTCTTGTTAAATTGCTCAAACTGACAGCATTTGGCAAAACTGATGTTCAACTTAAAATCTTATAATGGACGGCAAAAGTACAGACAGACCTGTCTCCTCCCATTAATTGCATCATCTGTATCCTACTAAGATGCTCCATCACCTGCTTAGCTAGGACTAAATACAATCTTTCACAAATTATATACTCTCCAGGGAATCTTAACACTATCCCATCAGCCATCTATATGTAAAGAAGTAAGTGGCTGGAATAAACCATGACCTCACCTTTTACGACTCCTTAATTACAGCTTCATGAGACACACAGCCTTAACCTAGGTTCTTTAATAATATTACTCCAACAAATATGTACCTTAAATCATACTTTTAATAACATTACTGCAGCAGATATAAAATACAATATGTATACCAATTGCCTACATTCATCACAGGAATCGCAAGTGGTGCTGAACATTGTGCAGTCATCAGCGAACATCCCCACTTCTGACCTTATGATGGAAGGGAAGGTCATTGATGGAGAAGCTGAAGATGGTTGGCTCTGGGACACTACCCTGAGGAACTCCTGCAGTGATGTCCTGGAGCTGAGATGACTGACCTCCAACAACCACAGCCACCTTCCCTCGTGCTAGGCATGACTAACTAATAGAGAATTTTCGTCCGATTCCCATTGACTACAATTTTTGCTTGGGCTCTTCTACGCCACTCTCGGTCAAATGCAGTCTTAATGTCATGGATTGCCACTCTCACGCCTCACCTCTGGAATTCAGCTTGTTTGTCCATGTTTTAACCACTGTAGCCAAGCAGCTCCGGAAGAACCCAAATTGAGCATGTGGGAGAAGGCTATTGCTGATTAAGTGCCACTTGATCGTATTGTCGATGACCCCTCGCATCACTTTGCTGCTGATCGAGAGTACACTGATGGGGCAGTAATTGGCCAGATTGGATTTTACCTACGTTTTGTGGACAGGACATACCTGGGCAATTTTCCACATTGTCGAATAGATGCCAGCATGATAGTTGTGCTGGAACTGGACTGTTGTGGAGGGAAATTGATGTTTCATGATTAGTTTTAGTTTAGTTTACGCACAATCGAAGCATGTCACCCCAATATGGTTTTATGCAGAATTCTGGGACACAAGCTCATCACACGACTTGGTCTTAGCATCACTCTCAAAATTGACAAGGGAGAAAAAGCATATGGCCCCTTCAGCCAGTGACGCAAGACGTCAAGTTTGAACAATTATTGGTCTGGAACTATTCCCCTCCCTCGTGATTATAATTCAAAGTCGTATCAAAGAAAGGCAAGTATTCAAACATTCAGCCTTGTTCATTAAATTAGCAGTTTCACTTGTGATGTTTGAAGAAAGTTTTATTTCACAGTATCTAGCCAGCTTTGATTTTGGAAGTTTTGAACTAAATTCTGTAATTAACCTTTACAGCTCTACTGTTCTTTTAAATTTTAATATCTGTTCGTTGAATATACTGCGTTATGTTCAGCATACCAATCATGTGCAAGCATTGACATGTATTTGATATAGACTTTGTGTAATTGCTTAGTAAGCTTTGCAAAACTATTCTGTAAGTTTAATTGACTTATACCAAGCATTGACAGGTACAACAAAACATGCTATAGCAAAGCAGTTGTCTCAGCAAAAACACACTGATAAGCGCCTGTTTTAGTGAAGTCTGTAGTGATCTGTACATACATCTGCACATACACCAGGGACTACAGACAGATGTAACAGCCACATCATCACTAGAGGGCAGCATCAGAGGCGGGTATAAAGGGTCCAGCCCAAGGCAGGATCCGCCTCTTTCCGAAGCACAGGGCTAGTGAGCAGCAGCAGACAGAGACAGCTCAGCATAGGCAGCTTCACTGGTCATACCTCTTGACTGTATTATACCTAGTTCAGCTCTAGTTCTGAATCAGCTCTGTATTATATCTAGTTCAGGAAACAGAACAAACCCACTGAATAAAGTATTTGTGTTAACTGGAGGCCCACAATCTTTATTCAGATTTAGAGAATAACATATGGTACCAGGAGTGATTTCAGAAAGCTAGCTAGACACCAGCAAGAGGAGAAAACTTGAACCAGACATTCGACCAAGGAAGGCTTCGCAGCATTCTTATACCAATCGGCAAGATGGACTCACCTCAAGCTCCACGCCTGCTCAAAACCACTGGTAATATGCATTCCAATTGGAAACTTCTCACACAACAGTTTAATCTCCATCTAGAAGCTAAAGATCTGACCTCTGCGTCGGATTCTAGAAAGATAGCCTTGCTTTTATCCATGGCAGGGTTGCAGGTCATAGAAATATATAATTCCTTCACTTACTTGGAAGGGGAGGACAAGGGCAAGCTGGAAATAATAATCAGAAAATTTGAAAACCACTGTCAATCTGAAGTCAATGAGATATTTGAAAGATTCAAGTTTACCAGGCGCCTGCGAAAACCGGGAGAACCTTCCAGCCGTTTTGTGACTGATTTAAAGTTGCTGGCTCAGACCTGCAACTATGAAAACTTGTGTGATTCCCTCATCAGAGACTAAATAGTCAATGGCATATCTGATGAAGAACTCAGAAAATCGCTGCTAAAACGCAAAGACCTGATCCTAGAAATGGCCATGCAAAAATGCTCTGCACATGAGAAAAGTAAAGAAGAGTATGAAGAATTTACTTACTGGGAACAAGGCCTTCACCACGAGGTTGAACCAGTCAAAATGGTGGCCCAGGCATCCAGAAGGCGCTTCTCCAGCGGCAATCCCACACGCGCGAACCAGGATGCAGGCCACGCACATGCGCAGTTTGCCCGAAGATTTGAGACGGACGAAAAGTCTACTGCGCATGCGCGAGCGTGGAGAGACAGCGTGATGACGTGTCCCCACTCGGCCACGCTCATTTAAAAGGGCAATGTCCGGCTTCAGGCAAACAGTGTTTAAAGTGTGGAAAACACAACCACTTTGCCTCACAATGTAGAGCTGCGCTGCAAATGAAGACCACAAGACAAAAATATAGGCCCTTGAACGTAAGGAACGTAGAATCAACGGAGCACAAAAAAACCCCGGTGATTATTCATCCGATGAGGACAACCTCGCCTGCGACAATTAGCGACACGATTGAAACAATTGAGGAACCTTGCGCAACAAGCACCACACCTCAGTTGGTCAACAGCATCGACTCCAGCAGTGAGTGGACTGCAACTGTGCGGGTCAACAACTTTCCATTAGTGTTCAAGCTTGACATTGGGGCCTCAGCCAACCTCCTCGCGAGCAAGGATCTCCATTTGATTCCAGGAGACCATGAAATGATACCCGCTGCATGTAGGCTGAAGGACTACAATGGCAATCAGATCACATCAAAGGGATCATGCCATCTCCAAGTGGACAACAAGACGATACGCAAGCAGCTACGATTCGAGATCGTGAACAATGACAAATCCGACACCAAAGAAGATGCTTTGTTCATTGGACATGAAGAGCACAATAACGAATGCAAAACAAAAAGAGATGATTTGTATATTGAAGAAACTACTCAGACATGGATGAGTTCTTCGGACATGATGATCAAAGCATCAGCAACATGGTTGAAAAGCTCAATACGAATTTACTCATGCTAGATGAATCCAATACCATGATGCAATGGCAGATCGTTGAAACATTGGATGACATCAACCTGTCAATCAGCCAAGGAGAAAACGACGCCACACAGAGAGCACAGAACGACTCCGTTGAGAGAGCACAGATCGACTCCACACAGAGAGCGATGAAAGACTCCACAGAGAGAGCGATACAAGCATCCACAGAGAGCTCGTTGACAGACTCCAAAATGGAAGCAACTCAAGACTCCAGAGCACAGTCCTTGCATGAACAAGACCATGACGGTCTATCAACCTTCATATAGGGCAGCACGGTAGCATTGTGGATAGCACAATTGCTTCACAGCTCCAGGGTCCCAGGTCCGATTCCGGCTTGGGTCACTGTCTGTGCGGAGTCTGCACATCCTCCCCGTGTGTGCGTGGGTTTCCTCCGGGTGCTCCGGTTTCCTCCCACTGTCCAAAGATGTGCAGGTTAGGTGGATTGGCCGTGATAAATTGCCCGTAGTTTCCAAAATTGCCCTTGGTGTTGGGTGGGGTTACTGGGTTATGGGGATAGGGTGGAGGTGTTGACCTTGGGTAGGGTGCTCTTTCCAAGAGCTGGTGCAGACTCGATGGGCCGAATGGCCTCCTTCTGCACTGTAAATTCTATGATAATCTATGAAACCTTATCCGAGCAACCAGCAGCAGAGTATGAAAGTCTACCACGCTCACGTGAACAACAAAAAGACTATGACAGTCTACCCAGCTGATTTGAGCCACCAGAAGAAGACTATGACAGTCTACCCAGCTCATTTCACCAACAAAAAGACACTGAATGTCTACCCACTGTGTGTGAGAATAGTGACAATGTGATCACGATCGACATACAAGATGTGCACGATTACAGCGAGACTGACAGATCTCAGCTCGTATGTACAGAAGCACTCAACAATCAAAGTGAAACTACTCGAGTCCAGTGAGACCACGTCAATTAAAACCTCATCTACTCTAAACTACCCACCAGAAAATGAATTCTTGAAGATTTTGACTCCAGAAGAGGAGCATCAAGAAACCAAAGATGATTCAAGTGAACCTGAAATGACTCTAGAAGAGGAGCACCAAGGAATCAAAGAGGAATCACATCAACCACAAATGACTGATGTCACCAAGATCATTCTCACAATCCTCAAGAAGAAACGCTCAATGAAACATCAGATGCCAAAAAGGATACTGACACAAAATAACTTTGAGAATGCCTCGAATTATCCACGCGGAACAGTCATTGAGCGCAACAAGAACCACAAAAACCACCAGAAGCACAACAGAAACAAGAACAACAGTAGCAACAACAAAAACAACAAGAAGCACAACAAAAGCTACAAGCGCAACTACAAGAACAACAACAAAAACAACAACAAGAAGCATATCAAAAACGACAACTCCAACAACAAGCATGACACAAACAAGACCAACAATGATGACAACAATAACAGAAACAACAAGCACGACAAAAACAACAATGGAAACAACAAAGACAGAAACAATAGAAACAGCAAAAACAACAACAATGAAACAACGACCTGTACAACATGGCACACCTCTGCATGAAGGACAATGTAACAGCACAGCTCAAAACAATGGCAAGAGTACAAACATTTTTTTAAAATAAATGTTTTTTATTGGATTTTTGAACAGAGTATATTTGCCGTTATGTACACAGGATATGATATAGAAATATAGAACATACAGTGCAGAAGGAGGCCATTCGGCCCATCGAGTCTGCACCGACCCACTTAAGCCCTCACTTCCACCCTATCCCCGGAACCCAATAACCCCTCCAAAGCTTTGTGGTCACTAAGGACAATTTAGCGTGGCCAATCCACCTAACCTGCACGTCTTTGGACTGTGGGAGGAAACCGGAGCACCCGGAGGAAACCCACACAGACACGGGGAGGATGTGCAGACTCTGCACAGACAGTGACCCAGCGGAGAGTCGAACCTGGGACCCTGGAGCTGTGAAGCCACAGTGCTATCCACTTGTGCTACCATGCTGCCACGGTAAGAAGGCATCTGTTTGTGCCGGCGAGACAATTCCGGAGGGCAATCCTCGAATGGGTCTGGTGCCGGTGTTGCCCCTCGCTTCTCCTGGACGGATTTCGCCGCCGTTGTCTTCTCAAGAGTACAAACATAGCATGGCATGACAATGAAATCTCGCGAATTCATATCTGCCTCACAGCAAACAAGCAAACCAACTTTCAAGTAAGATGACATACAGAATCAATACCGCAAGCACAGGATAACGTCCAGGTCAGACAACAAAGATAACATACAGAATCAATACCGCAAGCACAGGATAAAGTATACGTCAGACAACAAAGATAACATACAGAATCAATACCGCAAGCACAGGAAAACGTCCAGGTCAGACAACAAAGATAACATACAGAATCAATACCGCAAGCACAGGATAAAGTACACGTCAGACAACAAAGATAACACACAGAATCAATACCGCAAGCACAGGATAAAGTACACGTCAGACAACAAAGATGACATACAGAATCAATACCGCAAGCACAGGATAAAGTACACGTCAGACAACAAAGATAACATACAGAACCAATACCGCAAGCACAGGAAAAAGTCCAGGTCAGACAACAAAGATAACATACAGTATCAATACCGCAAGCACAGGATAAAGTACACGTCAGACAACAAAGATAACACACAGAATCAATACCGCAAGTACAGGATAAAGTACACGTCAGACAACAAAGATGACATACAGAATCAATACCGCAAGCACAGGATAAAGTACACGTCAGACAACAAAGATAACACACAGAATCAATACCGCAAGCACAGGATAAAGTACACGTCAGACAACAAAGATGACATACAGAATCAATACCGCAAGCACAGGATAAAGTACACGTCAGACAACAAAGATAACATACAGAATCAACACCGCAAGCACAGGATAAAGTACACGTCAGACAACAAAGATAACATACAGAATCAATACCGCAAGCACAGGAAAACGTCCAGGTCAGACAACAAAGATAACATACAGAATCAATACCGCAAGCACAGGATAAAGTACACGTCAGACAACAAAGATAACATACAGAATCAATACCGCAAGCACAGGATAAAGTACACGTCAGACAACAAAGATAACATACAGAATCAATACCGCAAGCACAGGAAAAAGTCCAGGTCAGACAACAAAGATCACATACAGAATCAATACCGCAAGCACAGGATAAAGTACACGTCAGACAACAAAGATAACATACAGAATCAATACCGCAAGCACAGGATAACGTCCAGGTCAGACAACAAAGATAACATACAGAATCAATACCGCAAGCACAGGATAAAGTACACGTCAGACAACAAAGATAACATACAGAATCAATACCGCAAGCACAGGAAAAAGTCCAGGTCAGACAACAAAGATAACATACAGAATCAATACCGCAAGCACAGGATAACGTCCAAGTCAGACAACAAAGATGACATACAGAATCAATACCGCAAGCACAGGAAAAAGTCCACGTCAGACAACAAAGATAACATACAGAATCAATACCGCAAGCACAGGAAAAAGTCCAGGTCAGACAACGAAGATAACATACAGAATCAGTACCGCAAGCACAGGATAACGTCCAGGTCAGACAACAAAGATAACATACAGAATCAATACCGCAAGCACAGGAAAAAGTCCAGGTCAGACAACAAAGATAACATACAGAATCAATACCGCAAGCACAGGATAAAGTACACGTCAGACAACAAAGATAACATACAGAATCAATATCGCAAGCACAGGATAAAGTACACGTCAGACAACAAAGATGACATACAGAATCAATACCGCAAGCACAGGATAAAGTACACGTCAGACAACAAAGATAACATACAGAATCAATACCGCAAGCACAGGAAAACGTCCAGGTCAGACAACAAAGATAACATACAGAATCAATACCGCAAGCACAGGATAAAGTACACGTCAGACAACAAAGATAACATACAGAATCAATACCGCAAGCACAGGATAAAGTACACGTCAGACAACAAAGATGACATACAGAATCAATACCGCAAGCACAGGATAAAGTACACGTCAGACAACAAAGATAACATACAGAATCAATACCGCAAGCACAGGAAAACGTCCAGGTCAGACAACAAAGATAACATACAGAATCAATACCGCAAGCACAGGAAAACATCCAGGTCAGACAACAAAGATAACATACAGAATCAATACCGCAAGCACAGGATAAAGTACACGTCAGACAACAAAGATAACATACAGAATCAATACCGCAAGCACAGGAAAACGTCCTGGTCAGACAACAAAGATAACATACAGAATCAATACCGCAAGCACAGGAAAACGTCCAGGTCAGACAACAAAGATGACATACAGAATCAATACCGCAAGCACAGGATAAAGTACACGTCAGACAACAAAGATAACATACAGAATCAATACCGCAAGCACAGGAAAACGTCCAGGTCAGACAACAAAGATAACATACAGAATCAATACCGCAAGCACAGGATAAAGTACACGTCAGACAACAAAGATAACACACAGAATCAATACCGCAAGCACAGGATAAAGTACACGTCAGACAACAAAGATGACATACAGAATCAATACCGCAAGCACAGGATAAAGTACACGTCAGACAACAAAGATAACATACAGAACCAATACCGCAAGCACAGGAAAAAGTCCAGGTCAGACAACAAAGATAACATACAGTATCAATACCGCAAGCACAGGATAAAGTACACGTCAGACAACAAAGATAACACACAGAATCAATACCGCAAGTACAGGATAAAGTACACGTCAGACAACAAAGATGACATACAGAATCAATACCGCAAGCACAGGATAAAGTACACGTCAGACAACAAAGATAACACACAGAATCAATACCGCAAGCACAGGATAAAGTACACGTCAGACAACAAAGATGACATACAGAATCAATACCGCAAGCACAGGATAAAGTACACGTCAGACAACAAAGATAACATACAGAATCAACACCGCAAGCACAGGATAAAGTACACGTCAGACAACAAAGATAACATACAGAATCAATACCGCAAGCACAGGAAAACGTCCAGGTCAGACAACAAAGATAACATACAGAATCAATACCGCAAGCACAGGATAAAGTACACGTCAGACAACAAAGATAACATACAGAATCAATACCGCAAGCACAGGAAAAAGTCCAGGTCAGACAACAAAGATCACATACAGAATCAATACCGCAAGCACAGGATAAAGTACACGTCAGACAACAAAGATAACATACAGAATCAATACCGCAAGCACAGGATAACGTCCAGGTCAGACAACAAAGATAACATACAGAATCAATACCGCAAGCACAGGATAAAGTACACGTCAGACAACAAAGATAACATACAGAATCAATACCGCAAGCACAGGAAAAAGTCCAGGTCAGACAACAAAGATAACATACAGAATCAATACCGCAAGCACAGGATAACGTCCAAGTCAGACAACAAAGATGACATACAGAATCAATACCGCAAGCACAGGAAAAAGTCCACGTCAGACAACAAAGATAACATACAGAATCAATACCGCAAGCACAGGAAAAAGTCCAGGTCAGACAACGAAGATAACATACAGAATCAGTACCGCAAGCACAGGATAACGTCCAGGTCAGACAACAAAGATAACATACAGAATCAATACCGCAAGCACAGGAAAAAGTCCAGGTCAGACAACGAAGATAACATACAGAATCAGTACCGCAAGCACAGGATAACGTCCAGGTCAGACAACAAAGATAACATACAGAATCAATACCGCAAGCACAGGAAAAAGTCCAGGTCAGACAACAAAGATAACATACAGAATCAATACCGCAAGCACAGGATAAAGTACACGTCAGACAACAAAGATAACATACAGAATCAATATCGCAAGCACAGGATAAAGTACACGTCAGACAACAAAGATGACATACAGAATCAATACCGCAAGCACAGGATAAAGTACACGTCAGACAACAAAGATAACATACAGAATCAATACCGCAAGCACAGGAAAACGTCCAGGTCAGACAACAAAGATAACATACAGAATCAATACCGCAAGCACAGGATAAAGTACACGTCAGACAACAAAGATAACATACAGAATCAATACCGCAAGCACAGGATAAAGTACACGTCAGACAACAAAGATAACATACAGAATCAATACCGCAAGCACAGGATAAAGTACACGTCAGACAAAAAAGATAACATACAGAATCAATACCGCAAGCTCAGGAAAACGTCCAGGTCAGACAACAAAGATAACATACAGAATCAATACCGCAAGCACAGGATAACGTCCAGGTCAGACAACAAAGATAACATACAGAATCAATACCGCAAGCACAGGATAAAGTACACGTCAGACAACAAAGATAACATACAAAATCAATACCGCAAGCACAGGATAAAGTACACGTCAGACAACAAAGATAACATACAGAATCAATACCGCAAGCACAGGATAAAGTACACGTCAGACAACAAAGATAACATACAGAATCAATACCGCAAGCACAGGATAAAGTACACGTCAGACAACAAAGATAACACACAGAATCAATACCGCAAGCACAGGATAAAGTACACGTCAGACAACAAAGATGACATACAGAATCAATACCGCAAGCACAGGATAAAGTACACGTCAGACAACAAAGATGACATACAGAATCAATACCGCAAGCACAGGATAAAGTACACGTCAGACAACAAAGATAACATACAGAATCAATACCGCAAGCACAGGAAAAAGTCCAGGTCAGACAACAAAGATGACACACAGAATCAATACCGCAAGCACAGGAAAAAGTCCAGGTCAGACAACAAAGATAACATACAGAATCAATACCGCAAGCACAGGATAAAGTACACGTCAGACAACAAAGATAACATACAGAATCAATACCGCAAGCACAGGATAAAGTACACGTCAGACAACAAAGATAACATACAGAATCAATACCGCAAGCACAGGATAAAGTACACGTCAGACAACAAAGATAACACACAGAATCAATACCGCAAGCACAGGAAAACGTCCAGGTCAGACAACAAAGATAACATACAGAGTCAATACCGCAAGCACAGGATAAAGTACACGTCAGACAACAAAGATAACATACAGAATCAATACCGCAAGCACAGGATAAAGTACACGTCAGACAACAAAGATAACATACAGAATCAATACCGCAAGCACAGGATAAAGTACACGTCAGACAACAAAGATAACACACAGAATCAATACCGCAAGCACAGGAAAACGTCCAGGTCAGACAACAAAGATAACATACAGAATCAATACCGCAAGCACAGGATAAAGTACACGTCAGACAACAAAGATAACATACAGAATCAATACCGCAAGCACAGGATAAAGTACACGTCAGACAACAAAGATAACATACAGAATCAATACCGCAAGCACAGGATAAAGTCCAGGTCAGACAACAAAGATTACACACAGAATCAATACCGCAAGCACAGGAAAAAGTCCAGGTCAGACAACAAAGATAACATACAGAATCAATACCGCAAGCACAGGATAAAGTACACTTCAGACAACAAAGATAACATACAGAATCAATACCGCAAGCACAGGATAATGTACACGTCAGACAACAAAGATAACATACAGAATCAATACCGCAAGCACAGGAAAAAGTACACGTCAGACAACAAAGATAACATACAGAATCAATACCGCAAGCACAGGATAAAGTACACGTCAGACAACAAAGATAACATACAGAATCAATACCGCAAGCACAGGATAAAGTACACGTCAGACAACAAAGATAACATACAGAATCAATACCGCAAGCACAGGATAAAGTACACGTCAGACAACAAAGATAACACACAGAATCAATACCGCAAGGACAGGAAAACGTCCAGGTCAGACAACAAAGATAACATACAGAATCAATACCGCAAGCACAGGATAAAGTACACGTCAGACAACAAAGATAACATACAGAATCAATACCGCAAGCACAGGATAAAGTACACGTCAGACAACAAAGATAACATACAGAATCAATAGTGCAAGCACAGGATAAAGTCCAGGTCAGACAACAAAGATGACACACAGAATCAATACCGCAAGCACAGGAAAAAGTCCAGGTCAGACAACAAAGATAACATACAGAATCAATACCGCAAGCACAGGATAAAGTACACGTCAGACAACAAAGATAACATACAGAATCAATACCGCAAGCACAGGATAAAGTACACATCAGACAACAAAGATAACATACAGAATCAATACCGCAAGCACAGGAAAAAGTACACGTCAGACAACAAAGATAACATACAGAATCAATACCGCAAGCACAGGATAAAGTACACGTCAGACAACAAAGATAACATACAGAATCAATACCGCAAGCACAGGAAAAAGTCCAGGTCAGACAACAAAGATGACACACAGAATCAACACCGCAAGCACAGGAAAAAGTCCACGTCAGACAACAAAGATAACATACAGAATCAATACCGCAAGCACAGGAAAAAGTCCAGGTCAGACAACAAAGATGACACACAGAATCAATACCGCAAGCACAGGATAAAGTACACGTCAGACAACAAAGATAACATACAGAATCAATACCGCAAGCACATGATAAAGTACACGTCAGACAACAAAGATAACACACAGAATCAATACCGCAAGCACAGGAAAAAGTCCAGGTCAGACAACAAAGATAACATACAGAATCAATACCGCAAGCACAGGATAAAGTACACGTCAGACAACAAAGATAACACACAGAATCAATACCGCAAGCACAGGAAAAAGTCCAGGTCAGACAACAAAGATAACATACAGAATCAATACCGCAAGCACAGGAAAACGTCCAGGTCAGACAACAAAGATAACATACAGAATCAATACCGCAAGCACAGGATAAAGTACACGTCAGACAACAAAGATAACACACAGAATCAATACCGCAAGCACAGGATAAAGTACACGTCAGACAACAAAGATAACATACAGAACCAATACCGCAAGCACAGGATAAAGTACACGTCAGACAACAAAGATGACATACAGAATCAATACCGCAAGCACAGGATAAAGTGCACGTCAGACAACAAAGATAGCATACAGAATCAATACCGCAAGCACAGGAAAACGTCCAGGTCAGACAACAATGATAACATACAGAATCAATACCGCAAGCACAGGATAAAGTACACGTCAGACAACAAAGATGACATACAGAATCAATACCGCAAGCACAGGATAAAGTACACGTCAGACAACAAAGATGACATACAGAATCAATACCGCAAGCACAGGAAAACGTCCAGGTCAGACAACAAAGATAACATACAGAATCAATACCGCAAGCACAGGAAATCGTCCAGGTCAGACAACAAAAATGACATACAGAATCAATACCGCAAGCACAGGAAAAAGCCCAGGTCAGACAACAAAGATAACATACAGAATCAATACCGCAAGCACAGGATAACGTCCAGGTCAGACAACAAAGATAACACACAGAATCAATACCGCAAGCACAGGATAAAGTACACGTCAGACAACAAAGATAACATACAGAATCAATACCGCAAGCACAGGAAAACGTCCAGGTCAGACAACAAAGATAACATACAGAATCAATACCGCAAGCACAGGATAAAGTACACATCAGACAACAAAGATGACATACAGAATCAATACCGCAAGCACAGGATAACGTCCAGGTCAGACAACAAAGATAACATACAGAATCAATACCGCAAGCACAGGATAAAGTACACGTCAGACAACAAAGATAACATACAGAATCAATACCGCAAGCACAGGATAAAGTACACGTCAGACAACAAAGATAACATACAGAATCAATACCGCAAGCACAGGAAAAAGTCCAGGTCAGACAACAAAGATAACATACAGAATCAATACCGCAAGCACAGGATAACGTCCAGGTCAGACAACAAAGATAACATACAGAATCAATACCGCAAGCACAGGAAAAAGTCCAGGTCAGACAACAAAGATAACATACAGAATCAATACCGCAAGCACAGGATAACGTCCAGGTCAGACAACAAAGATAACATACAGAATCAATACAGGCAAGCACAGGAAAAAGTACACGTCAGACAACAAAGATGACATACAGAATCAATACCGCAAGCACAGGATAACGTCCAGGTCAGACAACAAAGATAACATACAGAATCAATACCGCAAGCACAGGATAAAGTACACGTCAGACAACAAAGATAACATACAGAATCAATACCGCAAGCACAGGATAAAGTACACGTCAGACAACAAAGATAACATACAGAATCAATACCGCAAGCACAGGATAACGTCCAGGTCAGACAACAAAGATAACACACAGAATCAATACCGCAAGCACAGGATAAAGTACACGTCAGACAACAAAGATAACACACAGAATCAATACCGCAAGCACAGGAAAACGTCCAGGTCAGACAACAAAGATAACATACAGAATCAATACCGCAAGCACAGGATAAAGTACACATCAGACAACAAAGATGACATACAGAATCAATACCGCAAGCACAGGATAACATCCAGGTCAGACAACAAAGATAACACACAGAATCAATACCGCAAGCACAGGATAAAGTACACGTCAGACAACAAAGATAACATACAGAATCAATACCGCAAGCACAGGATAAAGTACACGTCAGACAACAAAGATAACATACAGAATCAATACCGCAAGCACAGGAAAAAGTCCAGGTCAGACAACAAAGATAACATACAGAATCAATAGCGCAAGCACAGGATAACGTCCAGGTCAGACAACAAAGATAACATACAGAATCAATACCGCAAGCACAGGAAAAAGTCCAGGTCAGACAACAAAGATAACATACAGAATCAATACCGCAAGCACAGGATAACGTCCAGGTCAGACAACAAAGATAACATACAGAATCAATACAGGCAAGCACAGGAAAAAGTACACGTCAGACAACAAAGATAACATACAGAATCAATACCGCAAGCACAGGATAACGTCCAGGTCAGACAACAAAGATAACATACAGAATCAATACCGCAAGCACAGGATAAAGTACACGTCAGACAACAAAGATAACATACAGAATCAATACCGCAAGCTCAGGATAAAGTACACGTCAGACAACAAAGATAACATACAGAATCAATACCGCAAGCACAGGATAATGTCCAGGTCAGACAACAAAGATAACACACAGAATCAATACCGCAAGCACAGGATAAAGTACACGTCAGACAACAAAGATAACATACAGAATCAATACCGCAAGCACAGGAAAACGTCCAGGTCAGACAACAAAGATGACATACAGAATCAATACCGCAAGCACAGGATAAAGTACACGTCAGACAACAAAGATAACATACAGAATCAATACCGCAAGCACAGGAAAACGTCCAGGTCAGACAACAAAGATAACATACAGAATCAATACCGCAAGCACAGGAAAACGTCCAGGTCAGACAACAAAGATAACATACAGAATCAATACCGCAAGCACAGGAAAACGTCCAGTTCAGACAACAAAGATAACATACAGAATCAATACCGCAAGCACAGGATAAAGTACACGTCAGACAACAAAGATAACATACAGAATCAATACCGCAAGCACAGGATAAAGTACACGTCAGACAACAAAGATAACATACAGAATCAATACCGCAAGCACAGGATAAAGTACACGTCAGACAACAAAGATGACATACAGAATCAATACCACAAGCACAGGATAAAGTACACGTCAGACAACAAAGATAACATACAGAATCAATACCGCAAGCACAGGATAAAGTACACGTCAGACAACAAAGATAACACACAGAATCAATACCGCAAGCACAGGAAAACGTCCAGGTCAGACAACAAAGATAACATACAGAATCAATACCGCAAGCACAGGATAAAGTACACGTCAGACAACAAAGATAACATACAGAATCAATACCGCAAGCACAGGATAAAGTACACGTCAGACAACAAAGATAACATACAGAATCAATAGTGCAAGCACAGGATAAAGTCCAGGTCAGACAACAAAGATGACACACAGAATCAATACCGCAAGCACAGGATAAAGTACACGTCAGACAACAAAGATGACATACAGAATCAATACCGCAAGCACAGGAAAACGTCCAGGTCAGACAACAAAGATAACATACAGAATCAATACCGCAAGCACAGGAAAAAGTCCAGGTCAGACAACAAAGATGACACACAGAATCAATACCGCAAGCACAGGAAAACGTCCAGGTCAGACAACAAAGATAACATACAGAATCAATACCGCAAGCACAGGATAAAGTACACGTCAGACAACAAAGATAACACACAGAATCAATACCGCAAGCACAGGAAAACGTCCAGGTCAGACAACAAAGATAACATACAGAATCAATACCGCAAGCACAGGATAAAGTACACATCAGACAACAAAGATGACATACAGAATCAATACCGCAAGCACAGGATAACGTCCAGGTCAGACAACAAAGATAACATACAGAATCAATACCGCAAGCACAGGAAAAAGTCCAGGGCAGACAACAAAGATAACATACAGAATCAATACCGCAAGCACAGGATAACGTCTAGGTCAGACAACAAAGATAACATACAGAATCAATACCGCAAGCACAGGAAAAAGTCCAGGTCAGACAACAAAGATAACATACAGAATCATTACCGCAAGCACAGGATAACGTCCAGGTCAGACAACAAAGATAACATACAGAATCAATACAGGCAAGCACAGGAAAAAGTACACGTCAGACAACAAAGATAACACACAGAATCAATACCGCAAGCACAGGAAAACGTCCAGGTCAGACAACAAAGATAACATACAGAATCAATACCGCAAGCACAGGATAAAGTACACATCAGACAACAAAGATGACATACAGAATCAATACCGCAAGCACAGGATAACGTCCAGGTCAGACAACAAAGATAACATACAGAATCAATACCGCAAGCACAGGAAAAAGTCCAGGTCAGACAACAAAGATAACATACAGAATCAATACCGCAAGCACAGGATAACGTCTAGGTCAGACAACAAAGATAACATACAGAATCAATACCGCAAGCACAGGAAAAAGTCCAGGTCAGACAACAAAGATAACATACAGAATCATTACCGCAAGCACAGGATAACGTCCAGGTCAGACAACAAAGATAACATACAGAATCAATACAGGCAAGCACAGGAAAAAGTACACGTCAGACAACAAAGATGACATACAGAATCAATACCGCAAGCACAGGATAACGTCCAGGTCAGACAACAAAGATAACATACAGAATCAATACCGCAAGCACAGGAAAACGTCCAGGTCAGACAACAAAGATAACATACAGAATCAATACCGCAAGCACAGGATAAAGTACACGTCAGACAACAAAGATAACATACAGAATCAATACCGCAAGCACAGGATAACGTCCAGGTCAGACAACAAAGATAACTCACAGAATCAATACCGCAAGCACAGGATAAAGTACACGTCAGACAACAAAGATAACACACAGAATCAATACCGCAAGCACAGGAAAACGTCCAGGTCAGACAACAAAGATAACATACAGAATCAATACCGCAAGCACAGGATAAAGTACACATCAGACAACAAAGATGACATACAGAATCAATACCGCAAGCACAGGATAAAGTACACGTCAGACAACAAAGATAACATACAGAATCAATACCGCAAGCACAGGATAACGTCCAGGTCAGACAACAAAGATAACTCACAGAATCAATACCGCAAGCACAGGATAAAGTACACGTCAGACAACAAAGATAACACACAGAATCAATACCGCAAGCACAGGAAAACGTCCAGGTCAGACAACAAAGATAACATACAGAATCAATACCGCAAGCACAGGATAAAGTACACATCAGACAACAAAGATGACATACAGAATCAATACCGCAAGCACAGGATAACGTCCAGGTCAGACAACAAAGATAACATACAGAATCAATACCGCAAGCACAGGATAAAGTACACGTCAGACAACAAAGATAACATACAGAATCAATACCGCAAGCACAGGATAAAGTACACGTCAGACAACAAAGATAACATACAGAATCAATACCGCAAGCACAGGAAAAAGTCCAGGTCAGACAACAAAGATAACATACAGAATCAATACCGCAAGCACAGGATAACGTCCAGGTCAGACAACAAAGATAACATACAGAATCAATACCGCAAGCACAGGAAAAAGTCCAGGTCAGACAACAAAGATAACATACAGAATCAATACCGCAAGCACAGGATAACGTCCAGGTCAGACAACAAAGATAACATACAGAATCAATACAGGCAAGCACAGGAAAAAGTACACGTCAGACAACAAAGATAACATACAGAATCAATACCGCAAGCACAGGATAACGTCCAGGTCAGACAACAAAGATAACATACAGAATCAATACCGCAAGCACAGGATAAAGTACACATCAGACAACAAAGATGACATACAGAATCAATACCGCAAGCACAGGATAACGTCCAGGTCAGACAACAAAGATAACATACAGAATCAATACCGCAAGCACAGGAAAAAGTCCAGGTCAGACAACAAAGATAACATACAGAATCAATACCGCAAGCACAGGATAACGTCCAGGTCAGACAACAAAGATAACATACAGAATCAATACCGCAAGCACAGGATAAAGTACACGTCAGACAACAAAGATAACATACAGAATCAATACCGCAAGCACAGGATAAAGTACACGTCAGACAACAAAGATAACACACAGAATCAATACCGCAAGCACAGGAAAACGTCCAGGTCAGACAACAAAGATAACATACAGAATCAATACCGCAAGCACAGGATAAAGTACACATCAGACAACAAAGATGACATACAGAATCAATACCGCAAGCACAGGATAACGTCCAGGTCAGACAACAAAGATAACATACAGAATCAATACCGCAAGCACAGGAAAAAGTCCAGTGCAGACAACAAAGATAACATACAGAATCAATACCGCAAGCACAGGATAACGTCTAGGTCAGACAACAAAGATAACATACAGAATCAATACCGCAAGCACAGGAAAAAGTCCAGGTCAGACAACAAAGATAACATACAGAATCATTACCGCAAGCACAGGATAACGTCCAGGTCAGACAACAAAGATAACATACAGAATCAATACAGGCAAGCACAGGAAAAAGTACACGTCAGACAACAAAGATAACACACAGAATCAATACCGCAAGCACAGGATACCGTCCAGGTCAGACAACAAAGATAACATACAGAATCAATACCGCAAGCACAGGATAAAGTACACATCAGACAACAAAGATGACATACAGAATCAATACCGCAAGCACAGGATAACGTCCAGGTCAGACAACAAAGATAACATACAGAATCAATACCGCAAGCACAGGAAAAAGTCCAGGTCAGACAACAAAGATAACATACAGAATCAATACCGCAAGCACAGGATAACGTCTAGGTCAGACAACAAAGATAACATACAGAATCAATACCGCAAGCACAGGAAAAAGTCCAGGTCAGACAACAAAGATAACATACAGAATCATTACCGCAAGCACAGGATAACGTCCAGGTCAGACAACAAAGATAACATACAGAATCAATACAGGCAAGCACAGGAAAAAGTACACGTCAGACAACAAAGATGACATACAGAATCAATACCGCAAGCACAGGATAACGTCCAGGTCAGACAACAAAGATAACATACAGAATCAATACCGCAAGCACAGGATAAAGTACACGTCAGACAACAAAGATAACATACAGAATCAATACCGCAAGCACAGGATAAAGTACACGTCAGACAACAAAGATAACATACAGAATCAATACCGCAAGCACAGGATAACGTCCAGGTCAGACAACAAAGATAACTCACAGAATCAATACCGCAAGCACAGGATAAAGTACACGTCAGACAACAAAGATAACACACAGAATCAATACCGCAAGCACAGGAAAACGTCCAGGTCAGACAACAAAGATAACATACAGAATCAATACCGCAAGCACAGGATAAAGTACACATCAGACAACAAAGATGACATACAGAATCAATACCGCAAGCACAGGATAACGTCCAGGTCAGACAACAAAGATAACATACAGAATCAATACCGCAAGCACAGGATAAAGTACACGTCAGACAACAAAGATAACATACAGAATCAATACCGCAAGCACAGGATAAAGTACACGTCAGACAACAAAGATAACATACAGAATCAATACCGCAAGCACATGAAAAAGTCCAGGTCAGACAACAAAGATAACATACAGAATCAATACCGCAAGCACAGGATAACGTCCAGGTCAGACAACAAAGATAACATACAGAATCAATACCGCAAGCACAGGAAAAAGTCCAGGTCAGACAACAAAGATAACATACAGAATCAATACCGCAAGCACAGGATAACGTCCAGGTCAGACAACAAAGATAACATACAGAATCAATACAGGCAAGCACAGGAAAAAGTACACGTCAGACAACAAAGATAACATACAGAATCAATACCGCAAGCACAGGATAACGTCCAGGTCAGACAACAAAGATAACATACAGAATCAATACCGCAAGCACAGGATAAAGTACACGTCAGACAACAAAGATAACATACAGAATCAATACCGCAAGCTCAGGATAAAGTACACGTCAGACAACAAAGATAACATACAGAATCAATACCGCAAGCACAGGATAACGTCCAGGTCAGACAACAAAGATAACACACAGAATCAATACCGCAAGCACAGGATAAAGTACACGTCAGACAACAAAGATAACATACAGAATCAATACCGCAAGCACAGGAAAACGTCCAGGTCAGACAACAAAGATGACATACAGAATCAATACCGCAAGCACAGGATAAAGTACACGTCAGACAACAAAGATAACATACAGAATCAATACCGCAAGCACAGGATAACGTCCAGGTCAGACAACAAAGATAACATACAGAATCAATACCGCAAGCACAGGATAAAGTACACGTCAGACAACAAAGATAACATACAGAATCAATACCGCAAGCTCAGGATAACGTCCAGGTCAGACAACAAAGATAACACACAGAATCAATACCGCAAGCACAGGAAAACGTCCAGGTCAGACAACAAAGATAACATACAGAATCAATACCGCAAGCACAGGATAAAGTACACATCAGACAACAAAGATGACATACAGAATCAATACCGCAAGCACAGGATAACGTCCAGGTCAGACAACAAAGATAACATACAGAATCAATACCGCAAGCACAGGAAAAAGTCCAGGGCAGACAACAAAGATAACATACAGAATCAATACCGCAAGCACAGGATAACGTCCAGGTCAGACAACAAAGATAACATACAGAATCAATACCGCAAGCACAGGATAAAGTACACGTCAGACAACAAAGATAACATACAGAATCAATACCGCAAGCACAGGATAAAGTACACGTCAGACAACAAAGATAACACACAGAATCAATACCGCAAGCACAGGAAAACGTCCAGGTCAGACAACAAAGATAACATACAGAATCAATACCGCAAGCACAGGATAAAGTACACATCAGACAACAAAGATGACATACAGAATCAATACCGCAAGCACAGGATAACGTCCAGGTCAGACAACAAAGATAACATACAGAATCAATACCGCAAGCACAGGAAAAAGTCCAGGGCAGACAACAAAGATAACATACAGAATCAATACCGCAAGCACAGGATAACGTCTAGGTCAGACAACAAAGATAACATACAGAATCAATACCGCAAGCACAGGAAAAAGTCCAGGTCAGACAACAAAGATAACATACAGAATCATTACCGCAAGCACAGGATAACGTCCAGGTCAGACAACAAAGATAACATACAGAATCAATACAGGCAAGCACAGGAAAAAGTACACGTCAGACAACAAAGATAACACACAGAATCAATACCGCAAGCACAGGAAAACGTCCAGGTCAGACAACAAAGATAACATACAGAATCAATACCGCAAGCACAGGATAAAGTACACATCAGACAACAAAGATGACATACAGAATCAATACCGCAAGCACAGGATAACGTCCAGGTCAGACAACAAAGATAACATACAGAATCAATACCGCAAGCACAGGAAAAAGTCCAGGTCAGACAACAAAGATAACATACAGAATCAATACCGCAAGCACAGGATAACGTCCAGGTCAGACAACAAAGATAACATACAGAATCAATACAGGCAAGCACAGGAAAAAGTACACGTCAGACAACAAAGATAACATACAGAATCAATACCGCAAGCACAGGATAACGTCCAGGTCAGACAACAAAGATAACATACAGAATCAATACCGCAAGCACAGGATAAAGTACACATCAGACAACAAAGATGACATACAGAATCAATACCGCAAGCACAGGATAACGTCCAGGTCAGACAACAAAGATAACATACAGAATCAATACCGCAAGCACAGGAAAAAGTCCAGGTCAGACAACAAAGATAACATACAGAATCAATACCGCAAGCACAGGATAACGTCCAGGTCAGACAACAAAGATAACATACAGAATCAATACCGCAAGCACAGGATAAAGTACACGTCAGACAACAAAGATAACATACAGAATCAATACCGCAAGCACAGGATAAAGTACACGTCAGACAACAAAGATAACACACAGAATCAATACCGCAAGCACAGGAAAACGTCCAGGTCAGACAACAAAGATAACATACAGAATCAATACCGCAAGCACAGGATAAAGTACACATCAGACAACAAAGATGACATACAGAATCAATACCGCAAGCACAGGATAACGTCCAGGTCAGACAACAAAGATAACATACAGAATCAATACCGCAAGCACAGGAAAAAGTCCAGTGCAGACAACAAAGATAACATACAGAATCAATACCGCAAGCACAGGATAACGTCTAGGTCAGACAACAAAGATAACATACAGAATCAATACCGCAAGCACAGGAAAAAGTCCAGGTCAGACAACAAAGATAACATACAGAATCATTACCGCAAGCACAGGATAACGTCCAGGTCAGACAACAAAGATAACATACAGAATCAATACAGGCAAGCACAGGAAAAAGTACACGTCAGACAACAAAGATAACACACAGAATCAATACCGCAAGCACAGGATAACGTCCAGGTCAGACAACAAAGATAACATACAGAATCAATACCGCAAGCACAGGATAAAGTACACATCAGACAACAAAGATGACATACAGAATCAATACCGCAAGCACAGGATAACGTCCAGGTCAGACAACAAAGATAACATACAGAATCAATACCGCAAGCACAGGAAAAAGTCCAGGTCAGACAACAAAGATAACATACAGAATCAATACCGCAAGCACAGGATAACGTCTAGGTCAGACAACAAAGATAACATACAGAATCAATACCGCAAGCACAGGAAAAAGTCCAGGTCAGACAACAAAGATAACATACAGAATCATTACCGCAAGCACAGGATAACGTCCAGGTCAGACAACAAAGATAACATACAGAATCAATACAGGCAAGCACAGGAAAAAGTACACGTCAGACAACAAAGATGACATACAGAATCAATACCGCAAGCACAGGATAACGTCCAGGTCAGACAACAAAGATAACATACAGAATCAATACCGCAAGCACAGGATAAAGTACACGTCAGACAACAAAGATAACATACAGAATCAATACCGCAAGCACAGGATAAAGTACACGTCAGACAACAAAGATAACATACAGAATCAATACCGCAAGCACAGGATAACGTCCAGGTCAGACAACAAAGATAACTCACAGAATCAATACCGCAAGCACAGGATAAAGTACACGTCAGACAACAAAGATAACACACAGAATCAATACCGCAAGCACAGGAAAACGTCCAGGTCAGACAACAAAGATAACATACAGAATCAATACCGCAAGCACAGGATAAAGTACACATCAGACAACAAAGATGACATACAGAATCAATACCGCAAGCACAGGATAACGTCCAGGTCAGACAACAAAGATAACATACAGAATCAATACCGCAAGCACAGGATAAAGTACACGTCAGACAACAAAGATAACATACAGAATCAATACCGCAAGCACAGGATAAAGTACACGTCAGACAACAAAGATAACATACAGAATCAATACCGCAAGCACATGAAAAAGTCCAGGTCAGACAACAAAGATAACATACAGAATCAATACCGCAAGCACAGGATAACGTCCAGGTCAGACAACAAAGATAACATACAGAATCAATACCGCAAGCACAGGAAAAAGTCCAGGTCAGACAACAAAGATAACATACAGAATCAATACCGCAAGCACAGGATAACGTCCAGGTCAGACAACAAAGATAACATACAGAATCAATACAGGCAAGCACAGGAAAAAGTACACGTCAGACAACAAAGATAACATACAGAATCAATACCGCAAGCACAGGATAACGTCCAGGTCAGACAACAAAGATAACATACAGAATCAATACCGCAAGCACAGGATAAAGTACACGTCAGACAACAAAGATAACATACAGAATCAATACCGCAAGCTCAGGATAAAGTACACGTCAGACAACAAAGATAACATACAGAATCAATACCGCAAGCACAGGATAACGTCCAGGTCAGACAACAAAGATAACACACAGAATCAATACCGCAAGCACAGGATAAAGTACACGTCAGACAACAAAGATAACATACAGAATCAATACCGCAAGCACAGGAAAACGTCCAGGTCAGACAACAAAGATGACATACAGAATCAATACCGCAAGCACAGGATAAAGTACACGTCAGACAACAAAGATAACATACAGAATCAATACCGCAAGCACAGGATAACGTCCAGGTCAGACAACAAAGATAACATACAGAATCAATACCGCAAGCACAGGATAAAGTACACGTCAGACAACAAAGATAACATAGAGAATCAATACCGCAAGCTCAGGATAACGTCCAGGTCAGACAACAAAGATAACACACAGAATCAATACCGCAAGCACAGGAAAACGTCCAGGTCAGACAACAAAGATAACATACAGAATCAATACCGCAAGCACAGGATAAAGTACACATCAGACAACAAAGATGACATACAGAATCAATACCGCAAGCACAGGATAACGTCCAGGTCAGACAACAAAGATAACATACAGAATCAATACCGCAAGCACAGGAAAAAGTCCAGGGCAGACAACAAAGATAACATACAGAATCAATACCGCAAGCACAGGATAACGTCCAGGTCAGACAACAAAGATAACATACAGAATCAATACCGCAAGCACAGGATAAAGTACACGTCAGACAACAAAGATAACATACAGAATCAATACCGCAAGCACAGGATAAAGTACACGTCAGACAACAAAGATAACACACAGAATCAATACCGCAAGCACAGGAAAACGTCCAGGTCAGACAACAAAGATAACATACAGAATCAATACCGCAAGCACAGGATAAAGTACACATCAGACAACAAAGATGACATACAGAATCAATACCGCAAGCACAGGATAACGTCCAGGTCAGACAACAAAGATAACATACAGAATCAATACCGCAAGCACAGGAAAAAGTCCAGGGCAGACAACAAAGATAACATACAGAATCAATACCGCAAGCACAGGATAACGTCTAGGTCAGACAACAAAGATAACATACAGAATCAATACCACAAGCACAGGAAAAAGTCCAGGTCAGACAACAAAGATAACATACAGAATCATTACCGCAAGCACAGGATAACGTCCAGGTCAGACAACAAAGATAACATACAGAATCAATACAGGCAAGCACAGGAAAAAGTACACGTCAGACAACAAAGATAACACACAGAATCAATACCGCAAGCACAGGAAAACGTCCAGGTCAGACAACAAAGATAACATACAGAATCAATACCGCAAGCACAGGATAAAGTACACATCAGACAACAAAGATGACATACAGAATCAATACCGCAAGCACAGGATAACGTCCAGGTCAGACAACAAAGATAACATACAGAATCAATACCGCAAGCACAGGAAAAAGTCCAGGTCAGACAACAAAGATAACATACAGAATCAATACCGCAAGCACAGGATAACGTCCAGGTCAGACAACAAAGATAACATACAGAATCAATACAGGCAAGCACAGGAAAAAGTACACGTCAGACAACAAAGATAACATACAGAATCAATACCGCAAGCACAGGATAACGTCCAGGTCAGACAACAAAGATAACATACAGAATCAATACCGCAAGCACAGGATAAAGTACACATCAGACAACAAAGATGACATACAGAATCAATACCGCAAGCACAGGATAACGTCCAGGTCAGACAACAAAGATAACATACAGAATCAATACCGCAAGCACAGGAAAAAGTCCAGGTCAGACAACAAAGATAACATACAGAATCAATACCGCAAGCACAGGATAACGTCCAGGTCAGACAACAAAGATAACATACAGAATCAATACCGCAAGCACAGGATAAAGTACACGTCAGACAACAAAGATAACATACAGAATCAATACCGCAAGCACAGGATAAAGTACACGTCAGACAACAAAGATAACACACAGAATCAATACCGCAAGCACAGGAAAACGTCCAGGTCAGACAACAAAGATAACATACAGAATCAATACCGCAAGCACAGGATAAAGTACACATCAGACAACAAAGATGACATACAGAATCAATACCGCAAGCACAGGATAACGTCCAGGTCAGACAACAAAGATAACATACAGAATCAATACCGCAAGCACAGGAAAAAGTCCAGTGCAGACAACAAAGATAACATACAGAATCAATACCGCAAGCACAGGATAACGTCTAGGTCAGACAACAAAGATAACATACAGAATCAATACCGCAAGCACAGGAAAAAGTCCAGGTCAGACAACAAAGATAACATACAGAATCATTACCGCAAGCACAGGATAACGTCCAGGTCAGACAACAAAGATAACATACAGAATCAATACAGGCAAGCACAGGAAAAAGTACACGTCAGACAACAAAGATGACATACAGAATCAATACCGCAAGCACAGGATAACGTCCAGGTCAGACAACAAAGATAACATACAGAATCAATACCGCAAGCACAGGATAAAGTACACGTCAGACAACAAAGATAACATACAGAATCAATACCGCAAGCACAGGATAAAGTACACGTCAGACAACAAAGATAACATACAGAATCAATACCGCAAGCACAGGATAACGTCCAGGTCAGACAACAAAGATAACTCACAGAATCAATACCGCAAGCACAGGATAAAGTACACGTCAGACAACAAAGATAACACACAGAATCAATACCGCAAGCACAGGAAAATGTCCAGGTCAGACAACAAAGATAACATACAGAATCAATACCGCAAGCACAGGATAAAGTACACATCAGACAACAAAGATGACATACAGAATCAATACCGCAAGCACAGGATAACGTCCAGGTCAGACAACAAAGATAACATACAGAATCAATACCGCAAGCACAGGATAAAGTACACGTCAGACAACAAAGATAACATACAGAATCAATACCGCAAGCACAGGATAAAGTACACGTCAGACAACAAAGATAACATACAGAATCAATACCGCAAGCACAGGAAAAAGTCCAGGTCAGACAACAAAGATAACATACAGAATCAATACCGCAAGCACAGGATAACGTCCAGGTCAGACAACAAAGATAACATACAGAATCAATACCGTAAGCACAGGAAAAAGTCCAGGTCAGACAACAAAGATAACATACAGAATCAATACCGCAAGCACAGGAAAAAGTCCAGGTCAGACAACAAAGATAACATACAGAATCAATACCGCAAGCACAGGATAACGTCCAGGTCAGACAACAAAGATAACATACAGAATCAATACAGGCAAGCACAGGAAAAAGTACACGTCAGACAACAAAGATAACATACAGAATCAATACCGCAAGCACAGGATAACGTCCAGGTCAGACAACAAAGATAACATACAGAATCAATACCGCAAGCACAGGATAAAGTACACGTCAGACAACAAAGATAACATACAGAATCAATACCGCAAGCTCAGGATAAAGTACACGTCAGACAACAAAGATAACATACAGAATCAATACCGCAAGCAGAGGATAACGTCCAGGTCAGACAACAAAGATAACACACAGAATCAATACCGCAAGCACAGGATAAAGTACACGTCAGACAACAAAGATAACATACAGAATCAATACCGCAAGCACAGGAAAACGTCCAGGTCAGACAACAAAGATGACATACAGAATCAATACCGCAAGCACAGGATAAAGTACACGTCAGACAACAAAGATAACATACAGAATCAATACCGCAAGCACAGGATAACGTCCAGGTCAGACAACAAAGATAACACACAGAATCAATACCGCAAGCACAGGATAAAGTCCACGTCAGACAACAAAGATAACATACAGAATCAATACCGCAAGCACAGGAAAACGTCCAGGTCAGACAACAAAGATAACATACAGAATCAATACCGCAAGCACAGGAAAACGTCCAGGTCAGACAACAAAGATAACATACAGAATCAATACCGCAAGCACAGGATAAAGTACACGTCAGACAACAAAGATAACATACATAATCAATACCGCAAGCACAGGATAACGTCCAGGTCAGACAACAAAGATAACATACAGAATCAATACCGCAAGCACAGGATAAAGTACACGTCAGACAACAAAGATGACATACAGAATCAATACCGCAAGCACAGGAAAACGTCCAGGTCAGAAAACAAAGATAACATACAGAATCAATACCGCAAGCACAGGAAAAAGTACACGTCCGACAACAAAGATAACATACAGAATCAATACCGCAAGCACAGGATAAAGTACACGTCAGACAACAAAGATAACATACAGAATCAATACCGCAAGCACAGGAAAAAGTCCAGGTCAGACAACAAAGATAACATACAGAATCAATAACGCAAGCACAGGATAAAGTACACGTCAGACAACAAAGATGACATACAGAATCAATACCGCAAGCACAGGATAAAGTACACGTCAGACAACAAAGATAACATACAGAATCAATACCGCAAGCACAGGATAAAGTACACGTCAGACAACAAAGATAACATACAGAATCAATACCGCAAGCACAGGATAAAGTACACGTCAGACAACAAAGATAACATACAGAATCAATACCGCAAGCACAGGAAAACGTCCAGGTCAGACAACAAAGATAACATACAGAATCAATACCGCAAGCACAGGAAAACGGCCAGGTCAGACAACAAAGATAACATACAGAATCAATACCGCAAGCACAGGATAAAGTACACGTCAGACAACAAAGATAACATACAGAATCAATACCGCAAGCACAGGATAAAGTACACGTCAGACAACAAAAATAACATACAGAATCAATACCGCAAGCACAGGATAAAGTACACGTCAGACAACAAAGATGACATACAGAATCAATACCGCAAGCACAGGATAAAGTACACGTCAGACAACAAAGATAACATACAGAATCAATACCGCAAGCACAGGATAAAGTACACGTCAGACAACAAAGATAACATACAGAATCAATACCGCAAGCACAGGATAAAGTACACGTCCGACAACAAAGATAACATACAGAATCAATACCGCAAGCACAGGATAAAGTACACGTCAGACAACAAAGATAACATACAGAATCAATACCGCAAGCACAGGAAAAAGTCCAGGTCAGAAAACAAAGATAACGTACAGAATCAATACCGCAAGCACAGGATAAAGTACACGTCAGACAACAAAGATGACATACAGAATCAATACCGCAAGCACAGGATAAAGTACACGTCAGACAACAAAGATAACATACAGAATCAATACGGCAAGCACAGGATAAAGTACACGTCAGACAACAAAGATAACATACAGAATCAATACCGCAAGCACAGGATAAAGTACACGTCAGACAACAAAGATAACATACAGAATCAATACCGCAAGCACAGGAAAACGTCCAGGTCAGACAACAAAGATAACATACAGAATCAATACCGCAAGCACAGGAAAACGTCCAGGTCAGACAACAAAGATAACATACAGAATCAATACCGCAAGCACAGGATTGAGTACACGTCAGACAACAAAGATAACATACAGAATCAATACCGCAAGCACAGGATAAAGTACACGTCCGACAACAAAGATAACATACAGAATCAATACCGCAAGCACAGGATAAAGTACACATCAGACAACAAAGATAACATACAGAATCAATACCGCAAGCACAGGAAAAAGTCCAGGTCAGACAACAAAGATGACATACAGAATCAATACCGCAAGCACAGGATAAAGTACACGTCAGACAACAAAGATGACATACAGAATCAATACCGCAAGCACAGGATAAAGTACACGCCAGATAACAAAGATAACATACAGAATCAATACGGCAAGCACAGGATAAAGTACACGCCAGACAACAAAGATAACATACAGAATCAATACCGCAAGCACAGGATAAAGTACACGTCAGACAACAAAGATAACATACAGAATCAATACCGCAAGCACAGGAAAACGTCCAGGTCAGACAACAAAGATAACATACAGAATCAATACCGCAAGCACAGGAAAACGTCCAGGTCAGACAACAAAGATAACATACAGAATCAATACCGCAAGCACAGGATAAAGTACACGTCAGACAACAAAGATAACATACAGAATCAATACCGCAAGCACAGGATAAAGTACACGTCCGACAACAAAGATAACATACAGAATCAATACCGCAAGCACAGGATAAAGTACACATCAGACAACAAAGATAACATACAGAATCAATACCGCAAGCACAGGAAAAAGTCCAGGTCAGACAACAAAGATGACATACAGAATCAATACCGCAAGCACAGGAAAAAGTCCAGGTCAGACAACAAAGATGACATACAGAATCAATACCGCAAGCACAGGATAAATTACACGTCAGACAACAAAGATAACATACAGAATCAATACCGCAAGCACAGGAAAAAGTACACGTCAGACAACAAAGATGACATACAGAATCAATACCGCAAGAACAGGAAAACGTCCAGGTCAGACAACAAAGATAACACACAGAATCAATACCGCAAGCACAGGAAAAAGTCCAGGTCAGACAACAAAGATGACATACAGAATCAATACCGCAAGCACAGGAAAACGTCCAGGTCAGACAACAAAGATAACACACAGAATCAATACCGCAAGCACAGGAAAAAGTCCAGGTCAGACAACAAAGATGACATACAGAATCAATGCCGCAAGCACAGGAAAAAGTCCAGGTCAGACAACAAAGATAACATACAGAATCAATACCGCAAGCACAGGATAAAGTACACGTCAGGCAACAAAGATAACGTACAGAATCAATACCGCAAGCACAGGAAAAAGTCCAGGTCAGACAACAAAGATAACATACAGAATCAATACCGCAAGCACAGGATAAAGTACACGTCAGACAACAAAGATGACATACAGAATCAATACCGCAAGCACAGGATAAAGTACACGTCAGACAACAAAGATAACATACAGAATCAATACCGCAAGCACAGGAAAAAGTCCAGGTCAGAAAACAAAGATAACGTACAGAATCAATACCGCAAGCACAGGATAAAGTACACGTCAGACAACAAAGATAACATACAGAATCAATACCGCAAGCACAGGATAAAGTACACGTCAGACAACAAAGATAACATACAGAATCAATACCGCAAGCACAGGAAAAAGTCCAGGTCAGACAACAAAGATAACATACAGAATCAATACCGCAAGCACAGGATAACGTCCAGGTCAGACAACAAAGATAACATACAGAATCAATACCGCAAGCACAGGAAAAAGTCCAGGGCAGACAACAAAGATAACATACAGAATCAATACCGCAAGCACAGGATAACGTCCAGGTCAGACAACAAAGATAACATACAGAATCAATACAGGCAAGCACAGGAAAAAGTACACGTCAGACAACAAAGATAACATACAGAATCAATACCGCAAGCACAGGATAACGTCCAGGTCAGACAACAAAGATAACATACAGAATCAATACCGCAAGCACAGGATAAAGTACACGTCAGACAACAAAGATAACATACAGAATCAATACCGCAAGCTCAGGATAAAGTACACGTCAGACAACAAAGATAACATACAGAATCAATACCGCAAGCACAGGATAACGTCCAGGTCAGACAACAAAGATAACACACAGAATCAATACCGCAAGCACAGGATAAAGTACACGTCAGACAACAAAGATAACATACAGAATCAATACCGCAAGCACAGGAAAACGTCCAGGTCAGACAACAAAGATGACATACAGAATCAATACCGCAAGCACAGGATAAAGTACACGTCAGACAACAAAGATAACATACAGAATCAATACCGCAAGCACAGGATAACGTCCAGGTCAGACAACAAAGATAACATACAGAATCAATACCGCAAGCACAGGATAAAGTACACGTCAGACAACAAAGATAACATACAGAATCAATACCGCAAGCTCAGGATAAAGTACACGTCAGACAACAAAGATAACATACAGAATCAATACCGCAAGCACAGGATAACGTCCAGGTCAGACAACAAAGATAACATACAGAATCAATACCGCAAGCTCAGGATAAAGTACACGTCAGACAACAAAGATAACATACAGAATCAATACCGCAAGCACAGGATAACGTCCAGGTCAGACAACAAAGATAACACACAGAATCAATACCGCAAGCACAGGATAAAGTACACGTCAGACAACAAAGATAACATACAGAATCAATACCGCAAGCACAGGAAAACGTCCAGGTCAGACAACAAAGATAACATACAGAATCAATACCGCAAGCACAGGAAAACGTCCAGGTCAGACAACAAAGATAACATACAGAATCAATACCGCAAGCACAGGATAAAGTACACGTCAGACAA
The DNA here is from genome assembly GCF_047496885.1 of Scyliorhinus torazame. Classification (NCBI taxonomy): domain Eukaryota; kingdom Metazoa; phylum Chordata; class Chondrichthyes; order Carcharhiniformes; family Scyliorhinidae; genus Scyliorhinus; species Scyliorhinus torazame. The sequence continues at coordinate 14,514,558 of NC_092738.1, read as the reverse complement.
CAAAGATAACATACAGAATCAATACCGCAAGCACAGGATAACGTCCAGGTCAGACAACAAAGATAACATACAGAATCAATACCGCAAGCACAGGATAAAGTACACGTCAGACAACAAAGATGACATACAGAATCAATACCGCAAGCACAGGAAAACGTCCAGGTCAGAAAACAAAGATAACATACACAATCAATACCGCAAGCACAGGAAAAAGTACACGTCCGACAACAAAGATAACATACAGAATCAATACCGCAAGCACAGGATAAAGTACACGTCAGACAACAAAGATAACATACAGAATCAATACCGCAAGCACAGGAAAAAGTCCAGGTCAGACAACAAAGATAACATACAGAATCAATAACGCAAGCACAGGATAAAGTACACGTCAGACAACAAAGATGACATACAGAATCAATACCGCAAGCACAGGATAAAGTACACGTCAGACAACAAAGATAACATACAGAATCAATACCGCAAGCACAGGATAAAGTACACGTCAGACAACAAAGATAACATACAGAATCAATACCGCAAGCACAGGATAAAGTACACGTCAGACAACAAAGATAACATACAGAATCAATACCGCAAGCACAGGAAAACGTCCAGGTCAGACAACAAAGATAACATACAGAATCAATACCGCAAGCACAGGAAAACGGCCAGGTCAGACAACAAAGATAACATACAGAATCAATACCGCAAGCACAGGATAAAGTACACGTCAGACAACAAAGATAACATACAGAATCAATACCGCAAGCACAGGATAAAGTACACGTCAGCCAACAAAAATAACATACAGAATCAATACCGCAAGCACAGGATAAAGTACACGTCAGACAACAAAGATGACATACAGAATCAATACCGCAAGCACAGGATAAAGTACACGTCAGACAACAAAGATAACATACAGAATCAATACCGCAAGCACAGGATAAAGTACACGTCAGACAACAAAGATAACATACAGAATCAATACCGCAAGCACAGGATAAAGTACACGTCCGACAACAAAGATAACATACAGAATCAATACCGCAAGCACAGGATAAAGTACACGTCAGACAACAAAGATAACATACAGAATCAATACCGCAAGCACAGGAAAAAGTCCAGGTCAGAAAACAAAGATAACGTACAGAATCAATACCGCAAGCACAGGAAAAAGTCCAGGTCAGACAACAAAGATGACATACAGAATCAATACCGCAAGCACAGGATAAAGTACACGTCAGACAACAAAGATGACATACAGAATCAATACCGCAAGCACAGGATAAAGTACACGCCAGACAACAAAGATAACATACAGAATCAATACGGCAAGCACAGGATAAAGTACACGCCAGACAACAAAGATAACATACAGAATCAATACCGCAAGCACAGGATAAAGTACACGTCAGACAACAAAGATAACATACAGAATCAATACCGCAAGCACAGGAAAACGTCCAGGTCAGACAACAAAGATAACATACAGAATCAATACCGCAAGCACAGGAAAACGTCCAGGTCAGACAACAAAGATAACATACAGAATCAATACCGCAAGCACAGGATAAAGTACACGTCAGACAACAAAGATAACATACAGAATCAATACGGCAAGCACAGGATAAAGTACACGTCCGACAACAAAGATAACATACAGAATCAATACCGCAAGCACAGGATAAAGTACACATCAGACAACAAAGATAACATACAGAATCAATACCGCAAGCACAGGAAAAAGTCCAGGTCAGACAACAAAGATGACATACAGAATCAATACCGCAAGCACAGGATAAAGTACACGTCAGACAACAAAGATAACATACAGAATCAATACCGCAAGCACAGGATAAAGTACACGTCAGACAACAAAGATAACATACAGAATCAATACCGCAAGCACAGGAAAAAGTCCAGGTCAGACAACAAAGATGACATACAGAATCAATACCGCAAGCACAGGATAAATTACACGTCAGACAACAAAGATAACATACAGAATCAATACCGCAAGCACAGGAAAAAGTACACGTCAGACAACAAAGATGACATACAGAATCAATACCGCAAGAACAGGAAAACGTCCAGGTCAGACAACAAAGATAACACACAGAATCAATACCGCAAGCACAGGAAAAAGTCCAGGTCAGACAACAAAGATGACATACAGAATCAATACCGCAAGCACAGGAAAACGTCCAGGTCAGACAACAAAGATAACACACAGAATCAATACCGCAAGCACAGGAAAAAGTCCAGGTCAGACAACAAAGATGACATACAGAATCAATGCCGCAAGCACAGGAAAAAGTCCAGGTCAGACAACAAAGATAACATACAGAATCAATACCGCAAGCACAGGATAAAGTACACGTCAGACAACAAAGATAACGTACAGAGTCAATACCGCAAGCACAGGAAAAAGTCCAGGTCAGACAACAAAGATAACATACAGAATCAATACCGCAAGCACAGGATAAAGTACACGTCAGACAACAAAGATGACATACAGAATCAATACCGCAAGCACAGGATAAAGTACACGTCAGACAACAAAGATAACATACAGAATCAATACCGCAAGCACAGGAAAAAGTCCAGGTCAGACAACAAAGATGACACACAGAATCAATACCGCAAGCACAGGAAAAAGTCCAGGTCAGACAACAAAGATAACATACAGAATCAATACGGCAAGCACAGGATAAAGTACACGTCATACAACAAAGAGAACATACAGAATCAATACCGCAAGCACAGGATAAAGTACACGTCAGACAACAAAGATAACATACAGAATCAATACCGCAAGCACAGGATAAAGTACACGTCAGACAACAAAGATAACAGACAGAATCAATACCACAAGCACAGGATAAAGTACACGTCAGACAACAAAGATAACATACAGAATCAATACCGCAAGCACAGGATAAAGTACACGTCAGACAACAAAGATAACATACAGAATCAATACCGCAAGCACAGGATAAAGTACACGTCAGACAACAAAGATAACACACAGAATCAATACCGCAAGCACAGGATAAAGTACACGTCAGACAACAAAGATAACATACAGAATCAATACCGCAAGCACAGGAAAAAGTCCAGGTCAGACAACAAAGACGACATACAGAATCAATACCGCAAGCACAGGAAAAAGTCCAGGTCAGACAACAAAGATAACATACAGAATCAATACCGCAAGCACAGGATAAAGTACACGTCAGACAACAAAGATAACGTACAGAATCAATACCGCAAGCACAGGAAAAAGTCCAGGTCAGACAACAAAGATAACATACAGAATCAATACCGCAAGCACAGGATAAAGTACAGGTCAGACAACAAAGATGACATACAGAATCAATACCGCAAGCACAGGATAAAGTACACGTCAGACAACAAAGATAACATACAGAATCAATACCGCAAGCACAGGAAAAAGTCCAGGTCAGACAACAAAGATGACACACAGAATCAATACCGCAAGCACAGGAAAAAGTCCAGGTCAGACAACAAAGATAACATACAGAATCAATACCGCAAGCACAGGATAAAGTACACGTCATACAACAAAGAGAACATACAGAATCAATACCGCAAGCACAGGATAAAGTACACGTCAGACAACAAAGATAACATACAGAATCAATACCGCAAGCACAGGATAAAGTACACGTCAGACAACAAAGATAACATACAGAATCAATACCGCAAGCACAGGAAAAAGTCCAGCTCAGAAAACAAAGATAACATACATAATCAATACCGCAAGCACAGGATAAAGTACACGTCAGACAACAAAGATGACATACAGAATCAATACCGCAAGCACAGGATAAAGTACACGTCAGACAACAAAGATAACATACAGAATCAATACCGCAAGCACAGGAAAAAGTCCAGGTCAGAAAACAAAGATAACATACAGAATCAATACCGCAAGCACAGGATAAAGTACACGTCAGACAACAAAGATGACATCCAGAATCAATACCGCAAGCACAGGATAAAGTACACGTCAGACAACAAAGATAACATACAGAATCAATACGGCAAGCACAGGATAAAGTACACGTCAGACAACAAAGATAACATACAGAATCAATACCGCAAGCACAGGATAAAGTACACGTCAGACAACAAAGATAACATACAGAATCAATACCGCAAGCACAGGATAAAGTACACGTCAGACAACAAAGATGACATACAGAATCAATACCGCAAGCACAGGAAAACGTCCAGGTCAGACAACAAAGATAACATACAGAATCAATACCGCAAGCACAGGATAAAGTACACGTCAGACAACAAAGATAACATACGGAATCAATACCGCAAGCACAGGATAAAGTACACGTCAGACAACAAAGATAACATACAGAATCAATACCGCAACCACAGGAAAAAGTCCAGGTCAGACAACAAAGATAACATACAGAATCAATACCGCAAGCACAGGATAAAGTACACGTCAGACAACAAAGATAACATACAGAATCAATACCGCAAGCACAGGAAAAAGTCCAGGTCAGACAACAAAGATGACATACAGAATCAATACCGCAAGCACAGGATAAATTACACGCCAGACAACAAAGATAACATACAGAATCAATACCGCAAGCACAGGAAAAAGTACACGTCAGACAACAAAGATGACATACAGAATCAATACCGCAAGAACAGGAAAACGTCCAGGTCAGACAACAAAGATAACACACAGAATCAATACCGCAAGCACAGGAAAAAGTCCAGGTCAGACAACAAAGATGACATACAGAATCAATACCGCAAGCACAGGAAAACGTCCAGGTCAGACAACAAAGATAACACACAGAATCAATACCGCAAGCACAGGAAAAAGTCCAGGTCAGACAACAAAGATGACATACAGAATCAATACCGCAAGCACAGGAAAAAGTCCAGGTCAGACAACAAAGATAACATACAGAATCAATACCGCAAGCACAGGATAAAGTACACGTCAGACAACAAAGATAACGTACAGAATCAATACCGCAAGCACAGGAAAAAGTCCAGGTCAGACAACAAAGATAACATACAGAATCAATACCGCAAGCACAGGATAAAGTACACGTCAGACAACAAAGATGACATACAGAATCAATACCGCAAGCACAGGATAAAGTACACGTCAGACAACAAAGATAACATACAGAATCAATACCGCAAGCACAGGAAAAAGTCCAGGTCAGACAACAAAGATGACACACAGAATCAATACCGCAAGCACAGGAAAAAGTCCAGGTCAGGCAACAAAGATAACATACAGAATCAATACCGCAAGCACAGGATAAAGTACACGTCATACAACAAAGAGAACATACAGAATCAATACCGCAAGCACAGGATAAAGTACACGTCAGACAACAAAGATAACATACAGAATCAATACCGCAAGCACAGGATAAAGTACACGTCAGACAACAAAGATAACATACAGAATCAATACCACAAGCACAGGATAAAGTACACGTCAGACAACAAAGATAACATACAGAATCAATACCGCAAGCACAGGATAAAGTACACATCAGACAACAAAGATAACATACAGAATCAATACCGCAAGCACAGGATAAAGTACACGTCAGACAACAAAGATAACACACAGAATCAATACCGCAAGCACAGGATAAAGTACACGTCAGACAACAAAGATAACATACAGAATCAATACCGCAAGCACAGGAAAAAGTCCAGGTCAGACAACAAAGATAACATACAGAATCAATACCGCAAGCACAGGAAAAAGTCCAGGTCAGACAACAAAGATAACATACAGAATCAATACCGCAAGCACAGGATAAAGTACACGTCAGACAACAAAGATAACATACAGAATCAATACCGCAAGCACAGGAAAACGTCCAGGTCAGACAACAAAGATAACATACAGAATCAATACCGCAAGCACAGGAAAACGTCCAGGTCAGACAACAAAGATAACATACAGAATCAATACCGCAAGCACAGGATAAAGTACACGTCAGACAACAAAGATAACATACAGAATCAATACCGCAAGCACAGGAAAAAGTCCAGGTCAGACAACAAAGATAACACACAAAATCAATACCGCAAGCACAGGATAAAGTACACGTCAGACAACAAAGATAACATACAGAATCAATACCGCAAGCACAGGAAAACGTCCAGGTCAGACAACAAAGATAACATACAGAATCAATACCGCAAGCACAGGAAAACGTCCAGGTCAGACAACAAAGATAACATACAGAATCAATACCGCAAGCACAGGATAAAGTACCCGTCAGACAACAAAGATAACATACAGAATCAATACCGCAAGCACAGGAAAACGTCCAGGTCAGACAACAAAGATAACATACAGAATCAATACCGCAAGCACAGGATAAAGTACACGTCAGACAACAAAGATAACATACGGAATCAATACGGCAAGCACAGGATAAAGTACACGTCAGACAACAAAGATAACATACAGAATCAATACCGCAAGCACAGGATAAAGTACACGTCAGACAACAAAGATAACATACGGAATCAATACCGCAAGCACAGGATAAATTCCAGGTCAGACAACAAAGATAACATACAGAATCAATACCGCAAGCACAGGAAAAAGTCCAGGTCAGACAACAAAGATGACATACAGAATCAATACCGCAAGCACAGGATAAAGTACACGTCAGACAACAAAGATGACATACAGAATCAATACCGCAAGCACAGGATAAAGTACACGTCAGACAACAAAGATAACATACAGAATCAATACGGCAAGCACAGGATAAAGTACACGTCAGACAACAAAGATAACAGACAGAATCAATACCGCAAGCACAGGAAAACGTCCAGGTCAGACAACAAAGATAACATACAGAATCAATACCGCATGCACAGGATAAAGTACACGTCAGACAACAAAGATAACATACAGAATCAATACCGCAAGCACAGGATAAAGTACACGTCCGACAACAAAGATAACATACAGAATCAATACCGCAAGCACAGGATAAAGTACACATCAGACAACAAAGATAACATACAGAATCAATACCGCAAGCACAGGAAAAAGTCCAGGTCAGACAACAAAGATGACATACAGAATCAATACCGCAAGCACAGGATAAAGTACACGTCAGACAACAAAGATAACATACAGAATCAATACCGCAAGCACAGGATAAAGTACACGTCAGACAACAAAGATAACATACAGAATCAATACCGCAAGCACAGGAAAAAGTCCAGGTCAGACAACAAAGATGACATACAGAATCAATACCGCAAGCACAGGATAAATTACACGTCAGACAACAAAGATAACATACAGAATCAATACCGCAAGCACAGGAAAAAGTACACGACAGACAACAAAGATGACATACAGAATCAATACCGCAAGAACAGGAAAACGTCCAGGTCAGACAACAAAGATAACACACAGAATCAATACCGCAAGCACAGGAAAAAGTCCAGGTCAGACAACAAAGATGACATACAGAATCAATACCGCAAGCACAGGAAAACGTCCAGGTCAGACAACAAAGATAACACACAGAATCAATACCGCAAGCACAGGAAAAAGTCCAGGTCAGACAACAAAGATGACATACAGAATCAATACCGCAAGCACAGGAAAAAGTCCAGGTCAGACAACAAGTATAACATACAGAATCAATACCGCAAGCACAGGATAAAGTACACATCAGACAACAAAGATAACGTACAGAATCAATACCGCAAGCACAGGAAAAAGTCCAGGTCAGACAACAAAGATAACATACAGAATCAATACCGCAAGCACAGGATAAAGTACACGTCAGACAACAAAGATGACATACAGAATCAATACCGCAAGCACAGGATAAAGTACACGTCAGACAACAAAGATAACATACAGAATCAATACCGCAAGCACAGGAAAAAGTCCAGGTCAGACAACAAAGATGACACACAGAATCAATACCGCAAGCACAGGAAAAAGTCCAGGTCAGACAACAAAGATAACATACAGAATCAATACCGCAAGCACAGGATAAAGTACACGTCATACAACAAAGAGAACATACAGAATCAATACCGCAAGCACAGGATAAAGTACACGTCAGACAACAAAGATAACATACAGAATCAATACCGCAAGCACAGGATAAAGTACACGTCAGACAACAAAGATAACATACAGAATCAATACCGCAAGCACAGGATAAAGTACACGTCAGACAACAAAGATAACATACAGAATCAATACCGCAAGCACAGGATAAAGTACACGTCAGACAACAAAGATAACATCCAGAATCAATACCGCAAACACAGGATAAAGTACACGTCAGACAACAAAGATAACACACAGAATCAATACCGCAAGCACAGGAAAACGTCCAGGTCAGACAACAAAGATAACATACAGAATCAATACCGCAAGCACAGGATAAAGTACCCGTCAGACAACAAAGATAACATACAGAATCAATACCGCAAGCACAGGAAAACGTCCAGGTCAGACAACAAAGATAACATACAGAATCAATACCGCAAGCACAGGATAAAGTACACGTCAGACAACAAAGATAACATACGGAATCAATACGGCAAGCACAGGATAAAGTACACGTCAGACAACAAAGATAACATACAGAATCAATACCGCAAGCACAGGATAAAGTACACGTCAGACAACAAAGATAACATACGGAATCAATACCGCAAGCACAGGATAAATTCCAGGTCAGACAACAAAGATAACATACAGAATCAATACCGCAAGCACAGGAAAAAGTCCAGGTCAGACAACAAAGATGACATACAGAATCAATACCGCAAGCACAGGATAAAGTACACGTCAGACAACAAAGATGACATACAGAATCAATACCGCAAGCACAGGATAAAGTACACGTCAGACAACAAAGATAACATACAGAATCAATACGGCAAGCACAGGATAAAGTACACGTCAGACAACAAAGATAACATACAGAATCAATACCGCAAGCACAGGAAAACGTCCAGGTCAGACAACAAAGATAACATACAGAATCAATACCGCATGCACAGGATAAAGTACACGTCAGACAACAAAGATAACATACAGAATCAATACCGCAAGCACAGGATAAAGTACACGTCCGACAACAAAGATAACATACAGAATCAATACCGCAAGCACAGGATAAAGTACACATCAGACAACAAAGATAACATACAGAATCAATACCGCAAGCACAGGAAAAAGTCCAGGTCAGACAACAAAGATGACATACAGAATCAATACCGCAAGCACAGGATAAAGTACACGTCAGGCAACAAAGATAACATACAGAATCAATACCGCAAGCACAGGATAAAGTACACGTCAGACAACAAAGATAACATACAGAATCAATACCGCAAGCACAGGAAAAAGTCCAGGTCAGACAACAAAGATGACATACAGAATCAATACCGCAAGCACAGGATAAATTACACGTCAGACAACAAAGATAACATACAGAATCAATACCGCAAGCACAGGAAAAAGTACACGTCAGACAACAAAGATGACATACAGAATCAATACCGCAAGAACAGGAAAACGTCCAGGTCAGACAACAAAGATAACACACAGAATCAATACCGCAAGCACAGGAAAAAGTCCAGGTCAGACAACAAAGATGACATACAGAATCAATACCGCAAGCACAGGAAAACGTCCAGGTCAGACAACAAAGATAACACACAGAATCAATACCGCAAGCACAGGAAAAAGTCCAGGTCAGACAACAAAGATGACATACAGAATCAATACCGCAAGCACAGGAAAAAGTCCAGGTCAGACAACAAAGATAACATACAGAATCAATACCGCAAGCACAGGATAAAGTACACATCAGACAACAAAGATAACGTACAGAATCAATACCGCAAGCACAGGAAAAAGTCCAGGTCAGACAACAAAGATAACATACAGAATCAATACCGCAAGCACAGGATAAAGTACACGTCAGACAACAAAGATGACATACAGAATCAATACCGCAAGCACAGGATAAAGTACACGTCAGACAACAAAGATAACATACAGAATCAATACCGCAAGCACAGGAAAAAGTCCAGGTCAGACAACAAAGATGACACACAGAATCAATACCGCAAGCACAGGAAAAAGTCCAGGTCAGACAACAAAGATAACATACAGAATCAATACCGCAAGCACAGGATAAAGTACACGTCATACAACAAAGAGAACATACAGAATCAATACCGCAAGCACAGGATAAAGTACACGTCAGACAACAAAGATAACACACAGAATCAATACCGCAAGCACAGGATAAAGTACACGTCAGACAACAAAGATAACATACAGAATCAATACCGCAAGCACAGGAAAAAGTCCAGGTCAGACAACAAAGATAACATACAGAATCAATACCGCAAGCACAGGAAAAAGTCCAGGTCAGACAACAAAGATAACATACAGAATCAATACCACAAGCACAGGAAAACGTCCAGGTCAGACAACAAAGATAACATACAGAATCAATACCGCAAGCACAGGATAAAGTACACGTCAGACAACAAAGATAACATACAGAATCAATACCGCAAGCACAGGAAAACGTCCAGGTCAGACAACAAAGATAACATACAGAATCAATACCGCAAGCACAGGAAAACGTCCAGGTCAGACAACAAAGATAACATACAGAATCAATACCGCAAGCACAGGATAAAGTACACGTCAGACAACAAAGATAACATACAGAATCAATACCGCAAGCACAGGAAAAAGTCCAGGTCAGACAACAAAGATAACACACAAAATCAATACCGCAAGCACAGGATAAAGTACACGTCAGACAACAAAGATAACATACAGAATCAATACCTCAAGCACAGGAAAACGTCCAGGTCAGACAACAAAGATAACATACAGAATCAATACCGCAAGCACAGGAACACGTCCAGGTCAGACAACAAAGATAACATACAGAATCAATACCGCAAGCACAGGATAAAGTACCCGTCAGACAACAAAGATAACATACAGAATCAATACCGCAAGCACAGGAAAACGTCCAGGTCAGACAACAAAGATAACATACAGAATCAATACCGCAAGCACAGGAACACGTCCAGGTCAGACAACAAAGATAACATACAGAATCAATACCGCAAGCACAGGATAAAGTACCCGTCAGACAACAAAGATAACATACAGAATCAATACCGCAAGCACAGGAAAACGTCCAGGTCAGACAACAAAGATAACATACAGAATCAATACCGCAAGCACAGGATAAAGTACACGTCAGACAACAAAGATAACATACGGAATCAATACCGCAAGCACAGGATAAAGTACACGTCAGACAACAAAGATAACATACAGAATCAATACCGCAACCACAGGAAAAAGTCCAGGTCAGACAACAAAGATAACATACAGAATCAATACCGCAAGCACAGGAAAAAGTCCAGGTCAGACAACAAAGATAACATACAGAATCAATACCGCAAGCACAGGATAAAGTACACGTCAGACAACAAAGATAACATACAGAATCAATACCGCAAGCACAGGAAAAAGTCCAGGTCAGACAACAAAGATAACATACAGAATCAATACCGCAAGCACAGGAAAACGTCCAGGTCAGACAACAAAGATAACATACAGAATCAATACCGCAAGCACAGGATAAAGTACACGTCAGACAACAAAGATAACATACAGAATCAATACCGCAAGCACAGGAAAAAGTCCAGGTCAGAAAACAAAGATAACATACAGAATCAATACCGCAAGCACAGGATAAAGTACACGTCAGACAACAAAGATGACATACAGAATCAATACCGCAAGCACAGGATAAAGTACACGTCAGACAACAAAGATAACATACAGAATCAATACCGCAAGCACAGGAAAAAGTCCAGGTCAGAAAACAAAGATAACATACAGAATCAATACCGCAAGCACAGGATAAAGTACACGTCAGACAACAAAGATGACATCCAGAATCAATACCGCAAGCACAGGATAAAGTACACGTCAGACAACAAAGATAACATACAGAATCAATACGGCAAGCACAGGATAAAGTACACGTCAGACAACAAAGATAACATACAGAATCAATACCGCAAGCACAGGATAAAGTACACGTCAGACAACAAAGATAACATACAGAATCAATACCGCAAGCACAGGATAAAGTACACGTCAGACAACAAAGATGACATACAGAATCAATACCGCAAGCACAGGAAAACGTCCAGGTCAGACAACAAAAATAACATACAGAATCAATACCGCAAGCACAGGATAAAGTACACGTCAGACAACAAAGATGACATACAGAATCAATACCGCAAGCACAGGATAAAGTACACATTAGACAACAAAGATAACATACAGAATCAATACCGCAAGCACAGGATAAAGTACACGTCAGACAACAAAGATAACCTACAGAATCAATACCGCAAGCACAGGATAAAGTACACGTCCGACAACAAAGATAACATACAGAATCAATACCGCAAGCACAGGATAAAGTACACGTCAGACAACAAAGATGACATACAGAATCAATACCGCAAGCACAGGAAAACGTCCAGGTCAGACAACAAAAATAACATACAGAATCAATACCGCAAGCACAGGATAAAGTACACGTCAGACAACAAAGATGACATACAGAATCAATACCGCAAGCACAGGATAAAGTACACGTCAGACAACAAAGATAACATACAGAATCAATACCGCAAGCACAGGATAAAGTACACGTCAGACAACAAAGATAACATACAGAATCAATACCGCAAGCACAGGATAAAGTACACGTCCGACAACAAAGATAACATACAGAATCAATACCGCAAGCACAGGATAAAGTACACGTCAGACAACAAAGATAACATACAGAATCAATACCGCAAGCACAGGAAAAAGTCCAGGTCAGAAAACAAAGATAACATACAGAATCAATACCGCAAGCACAGGATAAAGTACACGTCAGACAACAAAGATAACATACAGAATCAATACGGCAAGCACAGGATAAAGTACACGTCAGGCAACAAAGATAACATACAGAATCAATACTGCAAGCACAGGATAAAGTACACGTCAGACAACAAAGATGACATACAGAATCAATACCGCAAGCACAGGAAAACGTCCAGGTCAGACAACAAAGATAACATACAGAATCAATACCGCAAGCACAGGAAAACGTCCAGGTCAGACAACAAAGATAACATACAGAATCAATACCGCAAGCACAGGATAAAGTACACGTCAGACAACAAAGATAACATACAGAATCAATACGGCAAGCACAGGATAAAGTACACGTCAGGCAACAAAGATAACATACAGAATCAATACTGCAAGCACAGGATAAAGTACACATCAGACAACAAAGATAACATACAGAATCAATACCGCAAGCACAGGAAAAAGTCCAGGTCAGACAACAAAGATGACATACAGAATCAATACCGCAAGCACAGGATAAAGTACACGTCAGACAACAAAGATAACATACAGAATCAATACCGCAAGCACAGGATAAAGTACACGTCAGACAACAAAGATAACATACAGAATCAATACCGCAAGCACAGGAAAAAGTCCAGGTCAGACAACAAAGATGACATACAGAATCAATACCGCAAGCACAGGATAAATTACACGTCAGACAACAAAGATAACATACAGAATCAATACCGCAAGCACAGGATAAAGTACACGTCAGACAACAAAGATAACATACAGAATCAATACCGCAAGCACAGGAAAAAGTCCAGGTCAGACAACAAAGATGACACACAGAATCAATACCGCAAGCACAGGAAAAAGTACACGTCAGACAACAAAGATGACATACAGAATCAATACCGCAAGAACAGGAAAACGTCCAGGTCAGACAACAAAGATAACACACAGAATCAATACCGCAAGCACAGGAAAAAGTCCAGGTCAGACAACAAAGATGACATACAGAATCAATACCGCAAGCACAGGAAAACGTCCAGGTCAGACAACAAAGATGACATACAGAATCAATACCGCAAGCACAGGATAAAGTACACGTCAGACAACAAAGATGACATACAGAATCAATACCGCAAGCACAGGATAAAGTACACGTCAGACAACAAAGATAACATACAGAATCAATACCGCAAGCACAGGAAAAAGTCCAGGTCAGACAACAAAGATGACACACAGAATCAATACCGCAAGCACAGGAAAAAGTCCAGGTCAGACAACAAAGATAACATACAGAATCAATACCGCAAGCACAGGATAAAGTACACGTCAGACAACAAAGATAACATACAGAATCAATACCGCAAGCACAGGAAAAAGTCCAGGTCAGACAACAAAGATAACATACAGAATCAATACCGCAAGCACAGGAAAACGTCCAGGTCAGACAACAAAGATAACATACAGAATCAGTACCGCAAGCACAGGATAAAGTACACGTCAGACAACAAAGATAACATACAGAATCAATACCGCAAGCACAGGAAAAAGTCCAGGTCAGAAAACAAAGATAACATACAGAATCAATACCGCAAGCACAGGATAAAGTACACGTCAGACAACAAAGATGACATACAGAATCAATACCGCAAGCACAGGATAAAGTACACGTCAGACAACAAAGATAACATACAGAATCAATACCGCAAGCACAGGATAAAGTACACGTCAGACAACAAAGATGACATACAGAATCAATACCGCAAGCACAGGATAAAGTACACGTCAGACAACAAAGATAACATACAGAATCAATACCGCAAGCACAGGAAAAAGTCCAGGTCAGAAAACAAAGATAACATACAGAATCAATACCGCAAGCACAGGATAAAGTACACGTCAGACAACAAAGATGACATCCAGAATCAATACCGCAAGCACAGGATAAAGTACACGTCAGACAACAAAGATAACATACAGAATCAATACGGCAAGCACAGGATAAAGTACACGTCAGACAACAAAGATAACATACAGAATCAATACCGCAAGCACAGGATAAAGTACACGTCAGACAACAAAGATGACATACAGAATCAATACCGCAATCACAGGAAAACGTCCAGGTCAGACAACAAAAATAACATACAGAATCAATACCGCAAGCACAGGATAAAGTACACGTCAGACAACAAAGATGACATACAGAATCAATACCGCAAGCACAGGATAAAGTACACATTAGACAACAAAGATAACATACAGAATCAATACCGCAAGCACAGGATAAAGTACACGTCAGACAACAAAGATAACCTACAGAATCAATACCGCAAGCACAGGATAAAGTACACGTCCGACAACAAAGATAACATACAGAATCAATACCGCAAGCACAGGATAAAGTACACGTCAGACAACAAAGATGACATACAGAATCAATACCGCAAGCACAGGATAAAGTACACGTCAGACAACAAAGATAACATACAGAATCAATACCGCAAGCACAGGAAAAAGTCCAGGTCAGAAAACAAAGATAACATACAGAATCAATACCGCAAGCACAGGATAAAGTACACGTCAGACAACAAAGATAACATACAGAATCAATACGGCAAGCACAGGATAAAGTACACGTCAGGCAACAAAGATAACATACAGAATCAATACTGCAAGCACAGGATAAAGTACACGTCAGACAACAAAGATGACATACAGAATCAATACCGCAAGCACAGGAAAACGTCCAGGTCAGACAACAAAGATAACATACAGAATCAATACCGCAAGCACAGGAAAACGTCCAGGTCAGACAACAAAGATAACATACAGAATCAATACCGCAAGCACAGGATAAAGTACACGTCAGACAACAAAGATAACATACAGAATCAATACCGCAAGCACAGGATAAAGTACACGTCCGACAACAAAGATAACATACAGAATCAATACCGCAAGCACAGGATAAAGTACACATCAGACAACAAAGATAACATACAGAATCAATACCGCAAGCACAGGAAAAAGTCCAGGTCAGACAACAAAGATGACATACAGAATCAATACCGCAAGCACAGGATAAAGTACACGTCAGACAACAAAGATAACATACAGAATCAATACCGCAAGCACAGGATAAAGTACACGTCAGACAACAAAGATAACATACAGAATCAATACCGCAAGCACAGGAAAAAGTCCAGGTCAGACAACAAAGATGACATACAGAATCAATACCGCAAGCACAGGATAAATTACACGTCAGACAACAAAGATAACATACAGAATCAATACCGCAAGCACAGGATAAAGTACACGTCAGACAACAAAGATAACATACAGAATCAATACCGCAAGCACAGGAAAAAGTCCAGGTCAGACAACAAAGATGACACACAGAATCAATACCGCAAGCACAGGAAAAAGTACACGTCAGACAACAAAGATGACATACAGAATCAATACCGCAAGAACAGGAAAACGTCCAGGTCAGACAACAAAGATAACACACAGAATCAATACCGCAAGCACAGGAAAAAGTCCAGGTCAGACAACAAAGATGACATACAGAATCAATACCGCAAGCACAGGAAAACGTCCAGGTCAGACAACAAAGATGACATACAGAATCAATACCGCAAGCACAGGATAAAGTACACGTCAGACAACAAAGATGACATACAGAATCAATACCGCAAGCACAGGATAAAGTACACGTCAGACAACAAAGATAACATACAGAATCAATACCGCAAGCACAGGAAAAAGTCCAGGTCAGACAACAAAGATGACACACAGAATCAATACCGCAAGCACAGGAAAAAGTCCAGGTCAGACAACAAAGATAACATACAGAATCAATACCGCAAGCACAGGATAAAGTACACGTCAGACAACAAAGATAACATACAGAATCAATACCGCAAGCACAGGATAAAGTACACTTCAGACAACAAAGATAACATACAGAATCAATACCGCAAGCACAGGATAAAGTACACGTCAGACAACAAAGATAACACACAGAATCAATACCGCAAGCACAGGATAAAGTACACCTCAGACAACAAAGATAACATACAGAATCAATACCGCAAGCACAGGAAAAAGTCCAGGTCAGACAACAAAGATAACATACAGAATCAATACCGCAAGCACAGGAAAAAGTCCTGGTCAGACAACAAAGATAACATACAGAATCAATACCACAAGCACAGGAAAACGTCCAGGTCGGACAACAAAGATAACATACAGAATCAATACCGCAAGCACAGGATAAAGTACACGTCAGACAACAAAGATAACATACAGAATCAATACCGCAAGCACAGGAAAACGTCCAGGTCAGACAACAAAGATAACATACAGAATCAATACCGCAAGCACAGGAAAACGTCCAGGTCAGACAACAAAGATAACATACAGAATCAATACCGCAAGCACAGGATAAAGTACACGTCAGACAACAAAGATAACATACAGAATCAATACCGCTAGCACAGGATAAAGTACACGTCAGACAACAAAGATGACACACAGAATCAATACCGCAAGCACAGGATAAAGTACACGTCAGACAACAAAGGTAACATACAGAATCAATACCGCAAGCACAGGAAAAAGTCCAGGTCAGACAACAAAGATAACATACAGAATCAATACCGCAAGCACAGGAAAAAGTCCAGGTCAGACAACAAAGATGACACACAGAATCAATACCGCAAGCACAGGAAAAAGTCCAGGTCAGACAACAAAGATAACATACAGAATCAATACCGCAAGCACAGGATAAAGTACACGTCATACAACAAAGAGAACATACAGAATCAATACCGCAAGCACAGGATAAAGTACACGTCAGACAACAAAGATAACATACAGAATCAATACCGCAAGCACAGGATAAAGTACACGTCAGACAACAAAGATAACATACAGAATCAATACCGCAAGCACAGGATAAAGTACACGTCAGACAACAAAGATAACATACAGAATCAATACCGCAAGCACAGGATAAAGTACACGTCAGACAACAAAGATAACATACAGAATCAATACCGCAAGCACAGGATAAAGTACACGTCAGACAACAAAGATAACACACAGAATCAATACCGCAAGCACAGGATAAAGTACACGTCAGACAACAAAGATAACATACAGAATCAATACCGCAAGCACAGGAAAAAGTCCAGGTCAGACAACAAAGATAACATACAGAATCAATACCGCAAGCACAGGAAAAAGTCCAGGTCAGACAACAAAGATAACATACAGAATCAATACCACAAGCACAGGAAAACGTCCAGGTCAGACAACAAAGATAACATACAGAATCAATACCGCAAGCACAGGATAAAGTACACGTCAGACAACAAAGATAACATACAGAATCAATACCGCAAGCACAGGAAAACGTCCAGGTCAGACAACAAAGATAACATACAGAATCAATACCGCAAGCACAGGAAAACGTCCAGGTCAGACAACAAAGATAACATACAGAATCAATACCGCAAGCACAGGATAAAGTACACGTCAGACAACAAAGATAACATACAGAATCAATACCGCAAGCACAGGAAAAAGTCCAGGTCAGACAACAAAGATGACACACAAAATCAATACCGCAAGCACAGGATAAAGTACACGTCAGACAACAAAGATAACATACAGAATCAATACCGCAAGCACAGGAAAACGTCCAGGTCAGACAACAAAGATAACATACAGAATCAATACCGCAAGCACAGGAACACGTCCAGGTCAGACAACAAAGATAACATACAGAATCAATACCGCAAGCACAGGATAAAGTACCCGTCAGACAACAAAGATAACATACAGAATCAATACCGCAAGCACAGGAAAACGTCCAGGTCAGACAACAAAGATAACATACAGAATCAATACCGCAAGCACAGGATAAAGTACACGTCAGACAACAAAGATAACATACGGAATCAATACCGCAAGCACAGGATAAAGTACACGTCAGACAACAAAGATAACATACAGAATCAATACCGCAACCACAGGAAAAAGTCCAGGTCAGACAACAAAGATAACATACAGAATCAATACCGCAAGCACAGGAAAAAGTCCAGGTCAGACAACAAAGATAACATACAGAATCAATACCGCAAGCACAGGATAAAGTACACGTCAGACAACAAAGATAACATACAGAATCAATACCGCAAGCACAGGAAAAAGTCCAGGTCAGACAACAAAGATAACATACAGAATCAATACCGCAAGCACAGGAAAACGTCCAGGTCAGACAACAAAGATAACATACAGAATCACTACCGCAAGCACAGGATAAAGTACACGTCAGACAACAAAGATAACATACAGAATCAATACCGCAAGCACAGGATAAAGTACACGTGAGACAACAAAGATAACACACAGAATCAATACCGCAAGCACAGGATAAAGTACACGTCAGACAACAAAGATAACATACAGAATCAATACCGCAAGCACAGGATAAAGTACACGTCAGACAACAAAGATAACACACAGAATCAATACCGCAAGCACAGGATAAAGTACACGTCAGACAACAAAGATAACATACAGAATCAATACCGCAAGCACAGGAAAAAGTCCAGGTCAGACAACAAAGATAACATACAGAATCAATACCGCAAGCACAGGAAAAAGTCCAGGTCAGACAACAAAGATAACATACAGAATCAATACCACAAGCACAGGAAAACGTCCAGGTCAGACAACAAAGATAACATACAGAATCAATACCGCAAGCACAGGATAAAGTACACGTCAGACAACAAAGATAACATACAGAATCAATACCGCAAGCACAGGAAAACGTCCAGGTCAGACAACAAAGATAACATACAGAATCAATACCGCAAGCACAGGAAAACGTCCAGGTCAGACAACAAAGATAACATACAGAATCAATACCGCAAGCACAGGATAAAGTACACGTCAGACAACAAAGATAACATACAGAATCAATACCGCAAGCACAGGAAAAAGTCCAGGTCAGACAACAAAGATAACACACAAAATCAATACCGCAAGCACAGGATAAAGTACACGTCAGACAACAAAGATAACATACAGAATCAATACCGCAAGCACAGGAAAACGTCCAGGTCAGACAACAAAGATAACATATAGAATCAATACCGCAAGCACAGGAACACGTCCAGGTCAGACAACAAAGATAACATACAGAATCAATACCGCAAGCACAGGATAAAGTACCCGTCAGACAACAAAGATAACATACAGAATCAATACCGCAAGCACAGGAAAACGTCCAGGTCAGACAACAAAGATAACATACAGAATCAATACCGCAAGCACAGGATAAAGTACACGTCAGACAACAAAGATAACATACGGAATCAATACCGCAAGCACAGGATAAAGTACACGTCAGACAACAAAGATAACATACAGAATCAATACCGCAACCACAGGAAAAAGTCCAGGTCAGACAACAAAGATAACATACAGAATCAATACCGCAAGCACAGGAAAAAGTCCAGGTCAGACAACAAAGATAACATACAGAATCAATACCGCAAGCACAGGATAAAGTACACGTCAGACAACAAAGATAACATACAGAATCAATACCGCAAGCACAGGAAAAAGTCCAGGTCAGACAACAAAGATAACATACAGAATCAATACCGCAAGCACAGGAAAACGTCCAGGTCAGACAACAAAGATAACATACAGAATCAATACCGCAAGCACAGGATAAAGTACACGTCAGACAACAAAGATAACATACAGAATCAATACCGCAAGCACAGGAAAAAGTCCAGGTCAGAAAACAAAGATAACATACAGAATCAATACCGCAAGCACAGGATAAAGTACACGTCAGACAACAAAGATGACATACAGAATCAATACCGCAAGCACAGGATAAAGTACACGTCAGACAACAAAGATAACATACAGAATCAATACCGCAAGCACAGGAAAAAGTCCAGGTCAGAAAACAAAGATAACATACAGAATCAATACCGCAAGCACAGGATAAAGTACACGTCAGACAACAAAGATGACATCCAGAATCAATACCGCAAGCACAGGATAAAGTACACGTCAGACAACAAAGATAACATACAGAATCAATACGGCAAGCACAGGATAAAGTACACGTCAGACAACAAAGATAACATACAGAATCAATACCGCAAGCACAGGATAAAGTACACGTCAGACAACAAAGATAACATACAGAATCAATACCGCAAGCACAGGATAAAGTACACGTCAGACAACAAAGATGACATACAGAATCAATACCGCAAGCACAGGAAAACGTCCAGGTCAGACAACAAAAATAACATACAGAATCAATACCGCAAGCACAGGATAAAGTACACGTCAGACAACAAAGATGACATACAGAATCAATACCGCAAGCACAGGATAAAGTACACATTAGACAACAAAGATAACATACAGAATCAATACCGCAAGCACAGGATAAAGTACACGTCAGACAACAAAGATAACATACAGAATCAATACCGCAAGCACAGGATAAAGTACACGTCCGACAACAAAGATAACATACAGAATCAATACCGCAAGCACAGGATAAAGTACACGTCAGACAACAAAGATGACATACAGAATCAATACCGCAAGCACAGGAAAACGTCCAGGTCAGACAACAAAAATAACATACAGAATCAATACCGCAAGCACAGGATAAAGTACACGTCAGACAACAAAGATGACATACAGAATCAATACCGCAAGCACAGGATAAAGTACACGTCAGACAACAAAGATAACATACAGAATCAATACCGCAAGCACAGGATAAAGTACACGTCCGACAACAAAGATAACATACAGAATCAATACCGCAAGCACAGGATAAAGTACACGTCAGACAACAAAGATAACATACAGAATCAATACCGCAAGCACAGGAAAACGTCCAGGTCAGACAACAAAGATAACATACAGAATCAATACCGCAAGCACAGGATAACGTACACGTCAGACAACAAAGATAACATACATAATCAATACCGCAAGCACAGGATAAAGTACACGTCCGACAACAAAGATAACATACAGAATCAATACCGCAAGCACAGGATAAAGTACACATCAGACAACAACGATAACATACAGAATCAATACCGCAAGCACAGGAAAAAGTCCAGGTCAGACAACAAAGATGACATACAGAATCAATACCGCAAGCACAGGATAAAGTACACGTCAGACAACAAAGATAACATACAGAATCAATACCGCAAGCACAGGATAAAGTACACGTCAGACAACAAAGATAACATACAGAATCAATACCGCAAGCACAGGAAAAAGTCCAGGTCAGACAACAAAAATGACACACAGAATCAATACCGCAAGCACAGGAAAAAGTACACGTCAGACAACAAAGATGACATACAGAATCAATACCGCAAGAACAGGAAAACGTCCAGGTCAGACAACAAAGATAACACACAGAATCAATACCGCAAGCACAGGAAAAAGTCCAGGTCAGACAACAAAGATGACATACAGAATCAATACCGCAAGCACAGGAAAACGTCCAGGTCAGACAACAAAGATGACATACAGAATCAATACCGCAAGCACAGGATAAAGTACACGTCAGACAACAAAGATGACATACAGAATCAATACCGCAAGCACAGGATAAAGTACACGTCAGACAACAAAGATAACATACAGAATCAATACCGCAAGCACAGGAAAAAGTCCAGGTCAGACAACAAAGATAACATACAGAATCAATACGGCAAGCACAGGATAAAGTACACGTCAGACAACAAAGATAACATACAGAATCAATACCGCAAGCACAGGAAAACGTCCAGGTCAGACAACAAAGATAACATACAGAATCACTACCGCAAGCACAGGATAAAGTACACGTCAGACAACAAAGATAACATACAGAATCAATACCGCAAGCACAGGATAAAGTACACGTGAGACAACAAAGATAACACACAGAATCAATACCGCAAGCACAGGATAAAGTACACGTCAGACAACAAAGATAACATACAGAATCAATACCGCAAGCACAGGATAAAGTACACGTCAGACAACAAAGATAACACACAGAATCAATACCGCAAGCACAGGATAAAGTACACGTCAGACAACAAAGATAACATACAGAATCAATACCGCAAGCACAGGAAAAAGTCCAGGTCAGACAACAAAGATAACATACAGAATCAATACCGCAAGCACAGGAAAAAGTCCAGGTCAGACAACAAAGATAACATACAGAATCAATACCACAAGCACAGGAAAACGTCCAGGTCAGACAACAAAGATAACATACAGAATCAATACCGCAAGCACAGGATAAAGTACACGTCAGACAACAAAGATAACATACAGAATCAATACCGCAAGCACAGGAAAACGTCCAGGTCAGACAACAAAGATAACATACAGAATCAATACCGCAAGCACAGGAAAACGTCCAGGTCAGACAACAAAGATAACATACAGAATCAATACCGCAAGCACAGGATAAAGTAAACGTCAGACAACAAAGATAACATACAGAATCAATACCGCAAGCACAGGAAAAAGTCCAGGTCAGACAACAAAGATAACACACAAAATCAATACCGCAAGCACAGGATAAAGTACACGTCAGACAACAAAGATAACATACAGAATCAATACCGCAAGCACAGGAAAACGTCCAGGTCAGACAACAAAGATAACATATAGAATCAATACCGCAAGCACAGGAACACGTCCAGGTCAGACAACAAAGATAACATACAGAATCAATACCGCAAGCACAGGATAAAGTACCCGTCAGACAACAAAGATAACATACAGAATCAATACCGCAAGCACAGGAAAACGTCCAGGTCAGACAACAAAGATAACATACAGAATCAATACCGCAAGCACAGGATAAAGTACACGTCAGACAACAAAGATAACATACGGAATCAATACCGCAAGCACAGGATAAAGTACACGTCAGACAACAAAGATAACATACAGAATCAATACCGCAACCACAGGAAAAAGTCCAGGTCAGACAACAAAGATAACATACAGAATCAATACCGCAAGCACAGGAAAAAGTCCAGGTCAGACAACAAAGATAACATACAGAATCAATACCGCAAGCACAGGATAAAGTACACGTCAGACAACAAAGATAACATACAGAATCAATACCGCAAGCACAGGAAAAAGTCCAGGTCAGACAACAAAGATAACATACAGAATCAATACCGCAAGCACAGGAAAACGTCCAGGTCAGACAACAAAGATAACATACAGAATCAATACCGCAAGCACAGGATAAAGTACACGTCAGACAACAAAGATAACATACAGAATCAATACCGCAAGCACAGGAAAAAGTCCAGGTCAGAAAACAAAGATAACATACAGAATCAATACCGCAAGCACAGGATAAAGTACACGTCAGACAACAAAGATGACATACAGAATCAATACCGCAAGCACAGGATAAAGTACACGTCAGACAACAAAGATAACATACAGAATCAATACCGCAAGCACAGGAAAAAGTCCAGGTCAGAAAACAAAGATAACATACAGAATCAATACCGCAAGCACAGGATAAAGTACACGTCAGACAACAAAGATGACATCCAGAATCAATACCGCAAGCACAGGATAAAGTACACGTCAGACAACAAAGATAACATACAGAATCAATACGGCAAGCACAGGATAAAGTACACGTCAGACAACAAAGATAACATACAGAATCAATACCGCAAGCACAGGATAAAGTACACGTCAGACAACAAAGATAACATACAGAATCAATACCGCAAGCACAGGATAAAGTACACGTCAGACAACAAAGATGACATACAGAATCAATACCGCAAGCACAGGAAAACGTCCAGGTCAGACAACAAAAATAACATACAGAATCAATACCGCAAGCACAGGATAAAGTACACGTCAGACAACAAAGATGACATACAGAATCAATACCGCAAGCACAGGATAAAGTACACATTAGACAACAAAGATAACATACAGAATCAATACCGCAAGCACAGGATAAAGTACACGTCAGACAACAAAGATAACATACAGAATCAATACCGCAAGCACAGGATAAAGTACACGTCCGACAACAAAGATAACATACAGAATCAATACCGCAAGCACAGGATAAAGTACACGTCAGACAACAAAGATGACATACAGAATCAATACCGCAAGCACAGGAAAACGTCCAGGTCAGACAACAAAAATAACATACAGAATCAATACCGCAAGCACAGGATAAAGTACACGTCAGACAACAAAGATGACATACAGAATCAATACCGCAAGCACAGGATAAAGTACACGTCAGACAACAAAGATAACATACAGAATCAATACCGCAAGCACAGGATAAAGTACACGTCCGACAACAAAGATAACATACAGAATCAATACCGCAAGCACAGGATAAAGTACACGTCAGACAACAAAGATAACATACAGAATCAATACCGCAAGCACAGGAAAACGTCCAGGTCAGACAACAAAGATAACATACAGAATCAATACCGCAAGCACAGGATAAAGTACACGTCAGACAACAAAGATAACATACATAATCAATACCGCAAGCACAGGATAAAGTACACGTCCGACAACAAAGATAACATACAGAATCAATACCGCAAGCACAGGATAAAGTACACATCAGACAACAACGATAACATACAGAATCAATACCGCAAGCACAGGAAAAAGTCCAGGTCAGACAACAAAGATGACATACAGAATCAATACCGCAAGCACAGGATAAAGTACACGTCAGACAACAAAGATAACATACAGAATCAATACCGCAAGCACAGGATAAAGTACACGTCAGACAACAAAGATAACATACAGAATCAATACCGCAAGCACAGGAAAAAGTCCAGGTCAGACAACAAAAATGACAAACAGAATCAATACCGCAAGCACAGGAAAAAGTACACGTCAGACAACAAAGATGACATACAGAATCAATACCGCAAGAACAGGAAAACGTCCAGGTCAGACAACAAAGATAACACACAGAATCAATACCGCAAGCACAGGAAAAAGTCCAGGTCAGACAACAAAGATGACATACAGAATCAATACCGCAAGCACAGGAAAACGTCCAGGTCAGACAACAAAGATGACATACAGAATCAATACCGCAAGCACAGGATAAAGTACACGTCAGACAACAAAGATGACATACAGAATCAATACCGCAAGCACAGGATAAAGTACACGTCAGACAACAAAGATAACATACAGAATCAATACCGCAAGCACAGGAAAAAGTCCAGGTCAGACAACAAAGATGACACACAGAATCAATACCGCAAGCACAGGAAAAAGTCCAGGTCAGACAACAAAGATAACATACAGAATCAATACCGCAAGCACAGGATAAAGTACACGTCAGACAACAAAGATAACATACAGAATCAATACCGCAAGCACAGGATAAAGTACACGTCAGACAAAAAAGATAACATACAGAATCAATACCGCAAGCACAGGATAAAGTACACGTCAGACAACAAAGATAACATACAGAATCAATACCGCAAGCACAGGATAAAGTACACTTCAGACAACAAAGATAACATACAGAATCAATACCGCAAGCACAGGATAAAGTACACGTCAGACAACAAAGATAACACACAGAATCAATACCGCAAGCACAGGATAAAGTACACGTCAGACAACAAAGATAACATACAGAATCAATACCGCAAGCACAGGAAAAAGTCCAGGTCAGACAACAAAGATAACATACAGAATCAATACCGCAAGCACAGGAAAAAGTCCTGGTCAGACAACAAAGATAACATACAGAATCAATACCACAAGCACAGGAAAACGTCCAGGTCAGACAACAAAGATAACATACAGAATCAATACCGCAAGCATAGGATAAAGTACACGTCAGACAACAAAGATAACATACAGAATCAATACCGCAAGCACAGGAAAACGTCCAGGTCAGACAACAAAGATAACATACAGAATCAATACCGCAAGCACAGGAAAACGTCCAGGTCAGACAACAAAGATAACATACAGAATCAATACCGCAAGCACAGGATAAAGTACACGTCAGACAACAAAGATAACATACAGAATCAATACCGCAAGCACAGGATAAAGTACACGTCAGACAACAAAGATGACACACAGAATCAATACCGCAAGCACAGGATAAAGTACACGTCAGACAACAAAGGTAACATACAGAATCAATACCGCAAGCACAGGAAAAAGTCCAGGTCAGACAACAAAGATAACATACAGAATCAATACCGCAAGCACAGGAAAAAGTCCAGGTCAGACAACAAAGATGACACACAGAATCAATACCGCAAGCACAGGAAAAAGTCCAGGTCAGACAACAAAGATAACATACAGAATCAATACCGCAAGCACAGGATAAAGTACACGTCATACAACAAAGAGAACATACAGAATCAATACCGCAAGCACAGGATAAAGTACACGTCAGACAACAAAGATAACATACAGAATCAATACCGCAAGCACAGGATAAAGTACACGTCAGACAACAAAGATAACATACAGAATCAATACCGCAAGCACAGGATAAAGTACACGTCAGACAACAAAGATAACATACAGAATCAATACCGCAAGCACAGGATAAAGTACACGTCAGACAACAAAGATAACATACAGAATCAATACCGCAAGCACAGGATAAAGTACACGTCAGACAACAAAGATAACACACAGAATCAATACCGCAAGCACAGGATAAAGTACACGTCAGACAACAAAGATAACATACAGAATCAATACCGCAAGCACAGGAAAAAGTCCAGGTCAGACAACAAAGATAACATACAGAATCAATACCGCAAGCACAGGAAAAAGTCCAGGTCAGACAACAAAGATAACACACAGAATCAATACCACAAGCACAGGAAAACGTCCAGGTCAGACAACAAAGATAACATACAGAATCAATACCGCAAGCACAGGATAAAGTACACGTCAGACAACAAAGATAACATACAGAATCAATACCGCAAGCACAGGAAAACGTCCAGGTCAGACAACAAAGATAACATACAGAATCAATACCGCAAGCACAGGAAAACGTCCAGGTCAGACAACAAAGATAACATACAGAATCAATACCGCAAGCACAGGATAAAGTACACGTCAGACAACAAAGATAACATACAGAATCAATACCGCAAGCACAGGAAAAAGTCCAGGTCAGACAACAAAGATAACACACAAAATCAATACCGCAAGCACAGGATAAAGTACACGTCAGACAACAAAGATAACATACAGAATCAATACCGCAAGCACAGGAAAACGTCCAGGTCAGACAACAAAGATAACATACAGAATCAATACCGCAAGCACAGGAACACGTCCAGGTCAGACAACAAAGATAACATACAGAATCAATACCGCAAGCACAGGATAAAGTACCCGTCAGACAACAAAGATAACATACAGAATCAATACCGCAAGCACAGGAAAACGTCCAGGTCAGACAACAAAGATAACATACAGAATCAATACCGCAAGCACAGGATAAAGTACACGTCAGACAACAAAGATAACATACGGAATCAATACCGCAAGCACAGGATAAAGTACACGTCAGACAACAAAGATAACATACAGAATCAATACCGCAACCACAGGAAAAAGTCCAGGTCAGACAACAAAGATAACATACAGAATCAATACCGCAAGCACAGGAAAAAGTCCAGGTCAGACAACAAAGATAACATACAGAATCAATACCGCAAGCACAGGATAAAGTACACGTCAGACAACAAAGATAACATACAGAATCAATACCGCAAGCACAGGAAAAAGTCCAGGTCAGACAACAAAGATAACATACAGAATCAATACCGCAAGCACAGGAAAACGTCCAGGTCAGACAACAAAGATAACATACAGAATCAATACCGCAAGCACAGGATAAAGTACACGTCAGACAACAAAGATAACATACAGAATCAATACCGCAAGCACAGGATAAAGTACACGTCAGACAACAAAGATAACACACAGAATCAATACCGCAAGCACAGGATAAAGTACACGTCAGACAACAAAGATAACATACAGAATCAATACCGCAAGCACAGGAAAAAGTCCAGGTCAGACAACAAAGATAACATACAGAATCAATACCGCAAGCACAGGAAAAAGTCCAGGTCAGACAACAAAGATAACATACAGAATCAATACCACAAGCACAGGAAAACGTCCAGGTCAGACAACAAAGATAACATACAGAATCAATACCGCAAGCACAGGATAAAGTACACGTCAGACAACAAAGATAACATACAGAATCAATACCGCAAGCACAGGAAAACGTCCAGGTCAGACAACAAAGATAACATACAGAATCAATACCGCAAGCACAGGAAAACGTCCAGGTCAGACAACAAAGATAACATACAGAATCAATACCGCAAGCACAGGATAAAGTACACGTCAGACAACAAAGATAACATACAGAATCAATACCGCAAGCACAGGAAAAAGTCCAGGTCAGACAACAAAGATAACACACAAAATCAATACCGCAAGCACAGGATAAAGTACACGTCAGACAACAAAGATAACATACAGAATCAATACCGCAAGCACAGGAAAACGTCCAGGTCAGACAACAAAGATAACATACAGAATCAATACCGCAAGCACAGGAACACGTCCAGGTCAGACAACAAAGATAACATACAGAATCAATACCGCAAGCACAGGATAAAGTACCCGTCAGACAACAAAGATAACATACAGAATCAATACCGCAAGCACAGGAAAACGTCCAGGTCAGACAACAAAGATAACATACAGAATCAATACCGCAAGCACAGGATAAAGTACACGTCAGACAACAAAGATAACATACGGAATCAATACCGCAAGCACAGGATAAAGTACACGTCAGACAACAAAGATAACATACAGAATCAATACCGCAACCACAGGAAAAAGTCCAGGTCAGACAACAAAGATAACATACAGAATCAATACCGCAAGCACAGGAAAAAGTCCAGGTCAGACAACAAAGATAACATACAGAATCAATACCGCAAGCACAGGATAAAGTACACGTCAGACAACAAAGATAACATACAGAATCAATACCGCAAGCACAGGAAAAAGTCCAGGTCAGACAACAAAGATAACATACAGAATCAATACCGCAAGCACAGGAAAACGTCCAGGTCAGACAACAAAGATAACATACAGAATCAATACCGCAAGCACAGGATAAAGTACACGTCAGACAACAAAGATAACATACAGAATCAATACCGCAAGCACAGGAAAAAGTCCAGGTCAGAAAACAAAGATAACATACAGAATCAATACCGCAAGCACAGGATAAAGTACACGTCAGACAACAAAGATGACATACAGAATCAATACCGCAAGCACAGGATAAAGTACACGTCAGACAACAAAGATAACATACAGAATCAATACCGCAAGCACAGGAAAAAGTCCAGGTCAGAAAACAAAGATAACATACAGAATCAATACCGCAAGCACAGGATAAAGTACACGTCAGACAACAAAGATGACATCCAGAATCAATACCGCAAGCACAGGATAAAGTACACGTCAGACAACAAAGATAACATACAGAATCAATACCGCAAGCACAGGATAAAGTACACGTCAGACAACAAAGATGACACACAGAATCAATACCGCAAGCACAGGAAAAAGTACACGTCAGACAACAAAGATGACATACAGAATCAATACCGCAAGCACAGGATAAAGTACACGTCAGACAACAAAGATAACATACAGAATCAATACCGCAAGCACAGGATAAAGTACACGTCAGACAACAAAGATAACATACAGAATCAATACCGCAAGCACAGGATAAAGTACACGTCCGACAACAAAGATAACATACAGAATCAATACCGCAAGCACAGGATAAAGTACACGTCAGACAACAAAGATAACATACAGAATCAATACCGCAAGCACAGGAAAACGTCCAGGTCAGACAACAAAGATAACATACAGAATCAATACCGCAAGCACAGGATAAAGTACACGTCAGACAACAAAGATAACATACAGAATCAATACCGCAAGCACAGGATAAAGTACACGTCCGACAACAAAGATAACATACAGAATCAATACCGCAAGCACAGGATAAAGTACACATCAGACAACAACGATAACATACAGAATCAATACCGCAAGCACAGGAAAAAGTCCAGGTCAGACAACAAAGATGACATACAGAATCAATACCGCAAGCACAGGATAAAGTACACGTCAGACAACAAAGATGACACACAGAATCAATACCGCAAGCACAGGAAAAAGTACACGTCAGACAACAAAGATGACATACAGAATCAATACCGCAAGAACAGGAAAACGTCCAGGTCAGACAACAAAGATAACACACAGAATCAATACCGCAAGCACAGGAAAAAGTCCAGGTCAGACAACAAAGATGACATACAGAATCAATACCGCAAGCACAGGAAAACGTCCAGGTCAGACAACAAAGATGACATACAGAATCAATACCGCAAGCACAGGATAAAGTACACGTCAGACAACAAAGATGACATACAGAATCAATACCGCAAGCACAGGATAAAGTACACGTCAGACAACAAAGATAACATACAGAATCAATACCGCAAGCACAGGAAAAAGTCCAGGTCAGACAACAAAGATGACACACAGAATCAATACCGCAAGCACAGGAAAAAGTCCAGGTCAGACAACAAAGATAACATACAGAATCAATACCGCAAGCACAGGATAAAGTACACGTCAGACAACAAAGATAACATACAGAATCAATACCGCAAGCACAGGATAAAGTACACGTCAGACAAAAAAGATAACATACAGAATCAATACCGCAAGCACAGGATAAAGTACACGTCAGACAACAAAGATAACATACAGAATCAATACCGCAAGCACAGGATAAAGTACACTTCAGACAACAAAGATAACATACAGAATCAATACCGCAAGCACAGGATAAAGTACACGTCAGACAACAAAGATAACACACAGAATCAATACCGCAAGCACAGGATAAAGTACACGTCAGACAACAAAGATAACATACAGAATCAATACCGCAAGCACAGGAAAAAGTCCAGGTCAGACAACAAAGATAACATACAGAATCAATACCGCAAGCACAGGAAAAAGTCCTGGTCAGACAACAAAGATAACATACAGAATCAATACCACAAGCACAGGAAAACGTCCAGGTCAGACAACAAAGATAACATACAGAATCAATACCGCAAGCACAGGATAAAGTACACGTCAGACAACAAAGATAACATACAGAATCAATACCGCAAGCACAGGAAAACGTCCAGGTCAGACAACAAAGATAACATACAGAATCAATACCGCAAGCACAGGAAAACGTCCAGGTCAGACAACAAAGATAACATACAGAATCAATACCGCAAGCACAGGATAAAGTACACGTCAGACAACAAAGATAACATACAGAATCAATACCGCAAGCACAGGATAAAGTACACGTCAGACAACAAAGATGACACACAGAATCAATACCGCAAGCACAGGATAAAGTACACGTCAGACAACAAAGGTAACATACAGAATCAATACCGCAAGCACAGGAAAAAGTCCAGGTCAGACAACAAAGATAACATACAGAATCAATACCGCAAGCACAGGAAAAAGTCCAGGTCAGACAACAAAGATGACACACAGAATCAATACCGCAAGCACAGGAAAAAGTCCAGGTCAGACAACAAAGATAACATACAGAATCAATACCGCAAGCACAGGATAAAGTACACGTCATACAACAAAGAGAACATACAGAATCAATACCGCAAGCACAGGATAAAGTACACGTCAGACAACAAAGATAACA
The DNA here is from genome assembly GCF_047496885.1 of Scyliorhinus torazame. Taxonomy (NCBI): domain Eukaryota; kingdom Metazoa; phylum Chordata; class Chondrichthyes; order Carcharhiniformes; family Scyliorhinidae; genus Scyliorhinus; species Scyliorhinus torazame. The sequence goes on along the minus strand of NC_092738.1, from coordinate 14,481,544 downwards.
TACAGAATCAATACCGCAAGCACAGGATAAAGTACACGTCAGACAACAAAGATAACATACAGAATCAATACCGCAAGCACAGGATAAAGTACACGTCAGACAACAAAGATAACATACAGAATCAATACCGCAAGCACAGGATAAAGTACACGTCAGACAACAAAGATAACATACAGAATCAATACCGCAAGCACAGGATAAAGTACACGTCAGACAACAAAGATAACACACAGAATCAATACCGCAAGCACAGGATAAAGTACACGTCAGACAACAAAGATAACATACAGAATCAATACCGCAAGCACAGGAAAAAGTCCAGGTCAGACAACAAAGATAACATACAGAATCAATACCGCAAGCACAGGAAAAAGTCCAGGTCAGACAACAAAGATAACATACAGAATCAATACCACAAGCACAGGAAAACGTCCAGGTCAGACAACAAAGATAACATACAGAATCAATACCGCAAGCACAGGATAAAGTACACGTCAGACAACAAAGATAACATACAGAATCAATACCGCAAGCACAGGAAAACGTCCAGGTCAGACAACAAAGATAACATACAGAATCAATACCGCAAGCACAGGAAAACGTCCAGGTCAGACAACAAAGATAACATACAGAATCAATACCGCAAGCACAGGATAAAGTACACGTCAGACAACAAAGATAACATACAGAATCAATACCGCAAGCACAGGAAAAAGTCCAGGTCAGACAACAAAGATAACACACAAAATCAATACCGCAAGCACAGGATAAAGTACACGTCAGACAACAAAGATAACATACAGAATCAATACCGCAAGCACAGGAAAACGTCCAGGTCAGACAACAAAGATAACATACAGAATCAATACCGCAAGCACAGGAACACGTCCAGGTCAGACAACAAAGATAACATACAGAATCAATACCGCAAGCACAGGATAAAGTACCCGTCAGACAACAAAGATAACATACAGAATCAATACCGCAAGCACAGGAAAACGTCCAGGTCAGACAACAAAGATAACATACAGAATCAATACCGCAAGCACAGGATAAAGTACACGTCAGACAACAAAGATAACATACGGAATCAATACCGCAAGCACAGGATAAAGTACACGTCAGACAACAAAGATAACATACAGAATCAATACCGCAACCACAGGAAAAAGTCCAGGTCAGACAACAAAGATAACATACAGAATCAATACCGCAAGCACAGGAAAAAGTCCAGGTCAGACAACAAAGATAACATACAGAATCAATACCACAAGCACAGGATAAAGTACACGTCAGACAACAAAGATAACATACAGAATGAATACCGCAAGCACAGGAAAAAGTCCAGGTCAGACAACAAAGATAACATACAGAATCAATACCGCAAGCACAGGAAAACGTCCAGGTCAGACAACAAAGATAACATACAGAATCAATACCGCAAGCACAGGATAAAGTACACGTCAGACAACAAAGATAACATACAGAATCAATACCGCAAGCACAGGATAAAGTACACGTCAGACAACAAAGATAACATACAGAATCAATACCGCAAGCACAGGAAAAAGTCCAGGTCAGACAACAAAGATAACATACAGAATCAATACCACAAGCACAGGAAAACGTCCAGGTCAGACAAGAAAGATAACATACAGAATCAATACCGCAAGCACAGGATAAAGTACACGTCAGACAACAAAGATAACATACAGAATCAATACCGCAAGCACAGGAAAACGTCCAGGTCAGACAACAAAGATAACATACAGAATCAATACCGCAAGCACAGGAAAACGTCCAGGTCAGACAACAAAGATAACATACAGAATCAATACCGCAAGCACAGGATAAAGTACACGTCAGACAACAAAGATAACATACAGAATCAATACCGCAAGCACAGGAAAAAGTCCAGGTCAGACAACAAAGATAACACACAAAATCAATACCGCAAGCACAGGATAAAGTACACGTCAGACAACAAAGATAACATACAGAATCAATACCGCAAGCACAGGAAAACGTCCAGGTCAGACAACAAAGATAACATACAGAATCAATACCGCAAGCACAGGAACACGTCCAGGTCAGACAACAAAGATAACATACAGAATCAATACCGCAAGCACAGGATAAAGTACCCGTCAGGCAACAAAGATAACATACAGAATCAATACCGCAAGCACAGGAAAACGTCCAGGTCAGACAACAAAGATAACATACAGAATCAATACCGCAAGCACAGGATAAAGTACACGTCAGACAACAAAGATAACATACGGAATCAATACCGCAAGCACAGGATAAAGTACACGTCAGACAACAAAGATAACATACAGAATCAATACCGCAACCACAGGAAAAAGTCCAGGTCAGACAACAAAGATAACATACAGAATCAATACCGCAAGCACAGGAAAAAGTCCAGGTCAGACAACAAAGATAACATACAGAATCAATACCGCAAGCACAGGATAAAGTACACGTCAGACAACAAAGATAACATACAGAATCAATACCGCAAGCACAGGAAAAAGTCCAGGTCAGACAACAAAGATAACATACAGAATCAATACCGCAAGCACAGGAAAACGTCCAGGTCAGGCAACAAAGATAACATACAGAATCAATACCGCAAGCACAGGATAAAGTACACGTCAGACAACAAAGATAACATACAGAATCAATACCGCAAGCACAGGAAAAAGTCCAGGTCAGAAAACAAAGATAACATACAGAATCAATACCGCAAGCACAGGATAAAGTACACGTCAGACAACAAAGATGACATACAGAATCAATACCGCAAGCACAGGATAAAGTACACGTCAGACAACAAAGATAACATACAGAATCAATACCGCAAGCACAGGAAAAAGTCCAGGTCAGAAAACAAAGATAACATACAGAATCAATACCGCAAGCACAGGATAAAGTACACGTCAGACAACAAAGATGACATCCAGAATCAATACCGCAAGCACAGGATAAAGTACACGTCAGACAACAAAGATAACATACAGAATCAATACCGCAAGCACAGGATAAAGTACACGTCAGACAACAAAGATAACATACAGAATCAATACCGCAAGCACAGGATAAAGTACACGTCAGACAACAAAGATGACATACAGAATCAATACCGCAAGCACAGGAAAACGTCCAGGTCAGACAACAAAAATAACATACAGAATCAATACCGCAAGCACAGGATAAAGTACACGTCAGACAATAAAGATGACATACAGAATCAATACCGCAAGCACAGGATAAAGTACACATTAGACAACAAAGATAACATACAGAATCAATACCGCAAGCACAGGATAAAGTACACGTCAGACAACAAAGATAACATACAGAATCAATACCGCAAGCACAGGATAAAGTACACGTCCGACAACAAAGATAACATACAGAATCAATACCGCAAGCACAGGATAAAGTACACGTCAGACAACAAAGATGACATACAGAATCAATACCGCAAGCACAGGAAAACGTCCAGGTCAGACAACAAAAATAACATACAGAATCAATACCGCAAGCACAGGATAAAGTACACGTCAGACAACAAAGATGACATACAGAATCAATACCGCAAGCACAGGATAAAGTACACGTCAGACAACAAAGATAACATACAGAATCAATACCGCAAGCACAGGATAAAGTACACGTCAGACAACAAAGATAACATACAGAATCAATACCGCAAGCACAGGATAAAGTACACGTCCGACAACAAAGATAACATACAGAATCAATACCGCAAGCACAGGATAAAGTACACGTCAGACAACAAAGATAACATACAGAATCAATACCGCAAGCACAGGAAAAAGTCCAGGTCAGAAAACAAAGATAACATACAGAATCAATACCGCAAGCACAGGATAAAGTACACGTCAGACAACAAAGATAACATACAGAATCAATACGGCAAGCACAGGATAAAGTACACGTCAGACAACAAAGATAACATACAGAATCAATACTGCAAGCACAGGATAAAGTACACGTCAGACAACAAAGATGACATACAGAATCAATACCGCAAGCACAGGAAAACGTCCAGGTCAGACAACAAAGATAACATACAGAATCAATACCGCAAGCACAGGAAAACGTCCAGGTCAGACAACAAAGATAACATACAGAATCAATACCGCAAGCACAGGATAAAGTACACGTCAGACAACAAAGATAACATACAGAATCAATACCGCAAGCACAGGATAAAGTACACGTCCGACAACAAAGATAACATACAGAATCAATACCGCAAGCACAGGATAAAGTACACATCAGACAACAAAGATAACATACAGAATCAATACCGCAAGCACAGGAAAAAGTCCAGGTCAGACAACAAAGATGACATACAGAATCAATACCGCAAGCACAGGATAAAGTACACGTCAGACAACAAAGATAACATACAGAATCAATACCGCAAGCACAGGATAAAGTACACGTCAGACAACAAAGATAACATACAGAATCAATACCGCAAGCACAGGAAAAAGTCCAGGTCAGACAACAAAGATGACATACAGAATCAATACCGCAAGCACAGGATAAATTACACGTCAGACAACAAAGATAACATACAGAATCAATACCGCAAGCACAGGATAAAGTACACGTCAGACAACAAAGATAACATACAGAATCAATACCGCAAGCACAGGAAAAAGTCCAGGTCAGACAACAAAGATGACACACAGAATCAATACCGCAAGCACAGGAAAAAGTACACGTCAGACAACAAAGATGACATACAGAATCAATACCGCAAGAACAGGAAAACGTCCAGGTCAGACAACAAAGATAACACACAGAATCAATACCGCAAGCACAGGAAAAAGTCCAGGTCAGACAACAAAGATGACATACAGAATCAATACCGCAAGCACAGGAAAACGTCCAGGTCAGACAACAAAGATGACATACAGAATCAATACCGCAAGCACAGGATAAAGTACACGTCAGACAACAAAGATGACATACAGAATCAATACCGCAAGCACAGGATAAAGTACACGTCAGACAACAAAGATAACATACAGAATCAATACCGCAAGCACAGGAAAAAGTCCAGGTCAGACAACAAAGATGACACACAGAATCAATACCGCAAGCACAGGAAAAAGTCCAGGTCAGACAACAAAGATAACATACAGAATCAATACCGCAAGCACAGGATAAAGTACACGTCAGACAACAAAGATAACATACAGAATCAATACCGCAAGCACAGGATAAAGTACACGTCAGACAAAAAAGATAACATACAGAATCAATACCGCAAGCACAGGATAAAGTACACGTCAGACAACAAAGATAACATACAGAATCAATACCGCAAGCACAGGATAAAGTACACTTCAGACAACAAAGATAACATACAGAATCAATACCGCAAGCACAGGATAAAGTACACGTCAGACAACAAAGATAACACACAGAATCAATACCGCAAGCACAGGATAAAGTACACGTCAGACAACAAAGATAACATACAGAATCAATACCGCAAGCACAGGAAAAAGTCCAGGTCAGACAACAAAGATAACATACAGAATCAATACCGCAAGCACAGGAAAAAGTCCTGGTCAGACAACAAAGATAACATACAGAATCAATACCACAAGCACAGTAAAACGTCCAGGTCAGACAACAAAGATAACATACAGAATCAATACCGCAAGCACAGGATAAAGTACACGTCAGACAACAAAGATAACATACAGAATCAATACCGCAAGCACAGGAAAACGTCCAGGTCAGACAACAAAGATAACATACAGAATCAATACCGCAAGCACAGGAAAACGTCCAGGTCAGACAACAAAGATAACATACAGAATCAATACCGCAAGCACAGGATAAAGTACACGTCAGACAACAAAGATAACATACAGAATCAATACCGCAAGCACAGGATAAAGTACACGTCAGACAACAAAGATGACACACAGAATCAATACCGCAAGCACAGGATAAAGTACACGTCAGACAACAAAGGTAACATACAGAATCAATACCGCAAGCACAGGAAAAAGTCCAGGTCAGACAACAAAGATAACATACAGAATCAATACCGCAAGCACAGGAAAAAGTCCTGGTCAGACAACAAAGATAACATACAGAATCAATACCACAAGCACAGGAAAACGTCCAGGTCAGACAACAAAGATAACATACAGAATCAATACCGCAAGCACAGGATAAAGTACACGTCAGACAACAAAGATAACATACAGAATCAATACCACAAGCACAGGAAAACGTCCAGGTCAGACAACAAAGATAACATACAGAATCAATACCGCAAGCACAGGAAAACGTCCAGGTCAGACAACAAAGATAACATACAGAATCAATACCGCAAGCACAGGATAAAGTACACGTCAGACAACAAAGATAACATACAGAATCAATACCGCAAGCACAGGAAAACGTCCAGGTCAGACAACAAAGATAACACACAAAATCAATACCGCAAGCACAGGATAAAGTACACGTCAGACAACAAAGATAACATACAGAATCGATACCGCAAGCACAGGAAAACGTCCAGGTCAGACAACAAAGATAACATACAGAATCAATACCGCAAGCACAGGATAAGGTACCCGTCAGACAACAAAGATAACATACAGAATCAATACCGCAAACACAGGAAAACGTCCAGGTCAGACAACAAAGATAACATACAGAATCAATACCGCAAGCACAGGATAAAGTACACGTCAGACAACAAAGATAACATACAGAATCAATACCGCAAGCACAGGATAAAGTACACGTCAGACAACAAAGATAACATACAGAATCAATACCGCAAGCACAGGAAAAAGTCCAGGTCAGACAACAAAGATAACATACAGAATCAATACCGCAAGCACAGGAAAAAGTCCAGGTCAGACAACAAAGATAACATACAGAATCAATACCGCAAGCACAGGATAAAGTACACGTCAGACAACAAAGATAACATACAGAATCAATACCGCAAGCACAGGAAAAAGTCCAGGTCAGACAACAAAGATAACATACAGAATCAATACCGCAAGCACAGGAAAACGTCCAGGTCAGAAAACAAAGATAACATACAGAATCAATACGGCAAGCACAGGATAAAGTACACGTCAGACAACAAAGATGACATACAGAATCAATACCGCAAGCACAGGATAAAGTACACGTCAGACAACAAAGATAACATACAGAATCAATACGGCAAGCACAGGATAAAGTACACGTCAGAAAACGAAGATAACATACAGAATCAATACCGCAAGTACAGGATAAAGTACACGTCAGACAACAAAGATAACATACAGAATCAATACCGCAAGCACAGGAAAACGTCCAGGTCAGACAACAAAGATAACATACAGAATCAATACCGCAAGCACAGGAAAACGTCCAGGTCAGACAACAAAGATAACATACAGAATCAATACCGCAAGCACAGGATAAAGTACACGTCAGACAACAAAGATAACATACAGAATCAATACCGCAAGCACAGGAAAGAGTCCAGGTCAGACAACAAAGATGACATACAGAATCAATACCGCAAGCACAGGATAAAGTACACGTCAGACAACAAAGATAACATACAGAATCAATACCGCAAGCACAGGATAAAGTACACGTCAGACAACAAAGATAACATACAGAATCAATACCGCAAGCACAGGAAAAAGTACAGGTCAGACAACAAAGATGACAGACAGAATCAATACCGCAAGCACAGGATAAATTACACGTCAGACAACAAAGATAACATACAGAATCAATACCGCAAGCACAGGATAAAGTACACGTCAGACAACAAAGATAACATACAGAATCAATACCGCAAGCACAGGAAAAAGTCCAGGTCAGACAACAAAGATGACACACAGAATCAATACCGCAAGCACAGGAAAAAGTACACGTCAGACAACAAAGATGACATACAGAATCAATACCGCAAGAACAGGAAAACGTCCAGGTCAGACAACAAAGATAACACACAGAATCAATACCGCAAGCACAGGAAAAAGTCCAGGTCAGACAACAAAGATGACATACAGAATCAATACCGCAAGCACAGGAAAACGTCCAGGTCAGACAACAAAGATAACACACAGAATCAATACCGCAAGCACAGGAAAAAGTCCAGGTCACACAACAAAGATGACATACAGAATCAATACCGCAAGCACAGGAAAAAGTCCAGGTCAGACAACAAAGATAACATAGAGAATCAATACCGCAAGCACAGGATAAAGTACACGTCAGACAACAAAGATAACATACAGAATCAATACCGCAAGCACAGGAAAAAGTCCAGGTCAGACAACAAAGATAACATACAGAATCAATACCGCAAGCACAGGATAAAGTACACGTCAGACAACAAAGATGACATACAGAATCAATACCGCAAGCACAGGATAAAGTACACGTCAGACAACAAAGATAACATACAGAATCAATACCGCAAGCACAGGAAAAAGTCCAGGTCAGACAACAAAGATGACACACAGAATCAATACCGCAAGCACAGGAAAAAGTCCAGGTCAGACAACAAAGATAACATACAGAATCAATACCGCAAGCACAGGATAAAGTACACGTCAGACAACAAAGATAACATACAGAATCAATACCGCAAGCACAGGATAAAGTACACGTCAGACAACAAAGATAACATACAGAATCAATACCGCAAGCGCAGGATAAAGTACACGTCAGACAACAAAGATAACACACAGAATCAATACCGCAAGCACAGGAAAAAGTCCAGGTCAGACAACAAAGATAACATACAGAATCAATACCGCAAGCACAGGATAAAGTACACGTCAGACAGCAAAGATGACATACAGAATCAATACCGCAAGCACAGGATAAAGTACACGTCAGACAACAAAGATAACATAGAGAATCAATACCGCAAGCACAGGATAAAGTACACGTCAGACAACAAAGATAACATACAGAATCAATACCGCAAGCACAGGATAAAGTACACGTCAGACAACAAAGATAACATACAGAATCAATACCGCAAGCACAGGATAAAGTACACGTCAGACAACAAAGATAACATACAGAATCAATACCGCAAGCACAGGATAAAGTACACGTCAGACAACAAAGATAACATACAGAATCAATACCGCAAGCACAGGATAAAGTACACGTCAGACAACAAAGATAACATACAGAATCAATACCGCAAGCACAGGATAAAGTACACGTCAGACAACAAAGATAACACACAGAATCAATACCGCAAGCACAGGATTAAGTACACGTCAGACAACAAAGATAACATACAGAATCAATACCGCAAGCACAGGAAAAAGTCCAGGTCAGACAACAAAGATAACACACAAAATCAATACCACAAGCACAGGATAAAGTACACGTCAGACAACAAAGATAACATACAGAATCAATACCGCAAGCACAGGAAAACGTCCAGGTCAGACAACAAAGATAACATACAGAATCAATACCGCAAGCACAGGAAAACGTCCAGGTCAGACAACAAAGATAACATACAGAATCAATACCGCAAGCACAGGATAAAGTACCCGTCAGACAACAAAGATAACATACAGAATCAATACCGCAAGCACAGGAAAAAGTCCAGGTCAGACAACAAAGATAACACACAAAATCAATACCGCAAGCACAGGATAAAGTACACGTCAGACAACAAAGATAACATACAGAATCAATACCGCAAGCACAGGAAAACGTCCAGGTCAGACAACAAAGATAACATACAGAATCAATACCGCAAGCACAGGAAAACGTCCAGGTCAGACAACAAAGATAACATACAGAATCAATACCGCAAGCACAGGATAAAGTACCCGTCAGACAACAAAGATAACATACAGAATCAATACCGCAAGCACAGGATAAAGTACACGTCAGACAACAAAGATAACATACAGAATCAATACCGCAAGCACAGGATAAAGTACACGTCAGACAACAAAGATAACATACAGAATCAATACCGCAAGCACAGGAAAAAGTCCAGGTCAGACAACAAAGATAACATACAGAATCAATACCGCAAGCACAGGAAAACGTCCAGGTCAGACAACAAAGATTACATACAGAATCAATACCGCAAGCACAGGAAAAAGTCCAGGTCAGACAACAAAGCTAACATACAGAATCAATACCGCAAGCACAGGATAAAGTACACGTCAGACAACAAAGATAACACACAGAATCAATACCGCAAGCACAGGATAAAGTACACGTCAGACAACAAAGATAACACACAGAATCAATACCGCAAGCACAGGATAACGTCCAGGTCAGACAACAAAGATAACATACAGAATCAATACCGCAAGCACAGGATAAAGTACACTTCAGACAACAAAGATAACACACAGAATCAATACCGCAAGCACAGGAAAAAGTCCAGGTCAGACAACAAAGATAACATACAGAATCAATACCGCAAGCACAGGATAAAGTACACGTCAGACAACAAAGATAACATACAGAATCAATACCGCAAGCACAGGAAAACGTCCAGGTCAGACAACAAAGATAACATACAGAATCAATACCGCAAGCACAGGAAAAAGTCCAGGTCAGACAACAAAGATAACATACAGAATCAATACCGCAAGCACAGGAAAAAGTACACGTCAGACAACAAAGATAACATACAGAATCAATACCGCAAGCACAGGATAAAGTACACGTCAGACAACAAAGATGACATACAGAATCAATACCGCAAGCACAGGAAAAAGTCCAGGTCAGACAACAAAGATAACATACAGAATCAATACCGCAAGCACAGGAAAAAGTACACGTCAGACAACAAAGATGACATACAGAATCAATACCGCAAGCACAGGATAAAGTACACGTCAGACAACAAAGATAACATACAGAATCAATACCGCAAGCACAGGAAAAAGTCCAGGTCAGACAACAAAGATAACAGACAGAATCAATACCGCAAGCACAGGAAAAAGTACACGTCAGACAACAAAGATAACATACAGAATCAATACCGCAAGCACAGGAAAACGTCCAGGTCAGACAACAAAGATAACATACAGAATCAATACCGCAAGCACAGAAAAATGTCCAGGTCAGACAACAAAGATAACACACAGAATCAATACCGCAAGCACAGGATAAAGTACACGTCAGACAACAAAGATAACATACAGAATCAATACCGCAAGCACAGGATAAAGTACACGTCAGACAACAAAGATGACATACAGAATCAATACCGCAAGCACAGGAAAACGTCCAGGTCAGCCAACAAAGATAACATACAGAATCAATACCGCAAGCACAGGATAACGTCCAGGTCAGACAACAAAGATAACATACAGAATCAATACCGCAAGCACAGGATAAAGTACACGTCAGACAACAAAGATAACATACAGAATCAATACCGCAAGCACAGGAAAAAGTCCAGGTCAGACAACAAAGATAACATACAGAATCAATACCGCAAGCACAGGAAAAAGTCCAGGTCAGACAACAAAGATAACATACAGAATCAATACCGCAAGCACAGGATAACGTCCAGGTCAGAGAACAAAGATAACATACAGAATCAATACCGCAAGCACAGGAAAAAGTCCAGGTCAGACAACAAAGATAACATACAGAATAAATACCACAAGCACAGGAAAAAGTCCAGGTCAGACAACAAAGATAACATACAGAATCAATACCGCAAGCACAGGATAAAGTACACGTCAGACAACAAAGATGACATACAGAATCAATACCGCAAGCACAGGATAAAGTACACGTCAGACAACAAAGATAACATACAGAATCAATACCGCAAGCACAGGATAAAGTACCCGTCAGACAACAAAGATGACATACAGAATCAATACCGCAAGCACAGGAAAACGTCCAGGTCAGACAACAAAGATAACATACAGAATCAATACCGCAAGCACAGGATAACGTCCAGGTCAGACAACAAAGATAACATACAGAATCAATACCGCAAGCACAGGAAAAAGTACACGTCAGACAACAAAGATAACATACAGAATCAATACCGCAAGCACAGGATAAAGTACACGTCAGACAACAAAGATAACATACAGAATCAATACCGCAAGCACAGGAAAAAGTACACGTCAGACAACAAAGATAACATACAGAATCAATACCGCAAGCACAGGAAAACGTCCAGGTCAGACAACAAAGATAACATACAGAATCAATACCGCAAGCACAGGACAACGTCCAGGTCAGACAACAAAGATAACATACAGAATCAATACTGCAAGCACAGGATAACGTCCAGGTCAGACAACGATGCAACACAGGATCGCTACCCACAATCGAATGGAACAGGGGAAAAAGGTGTCCACATCATTAAACGACTCATCAGCAAGGAAACCGATTCACGATCCGACATCAACCTAGCTCTGTTATCGTACCGAGCAACCCCATTGAGCTCAGGACAGTCGCCAGCGCAAATGCTCTTTGGCAGAGACATCCAGACAACCCTACCGGCAAAGCAATTCCGAGACCCCGGCAACACACCGGTTCTCGACAAAATGCGGGTACTACGCTCCAAACAAAAACTATACTACGGTCAACACGCGATCCCACTCAAGCCACTGATAATAGCCACCATCAATATCAGGGACCCAGAAGGAGGATGGTCTGATCCAGCCATGGTGATCAGGCAGGCGGCACCACGGTCCTACATTGTCAAATCGGCAGCGGGAATACTCTTACGGCGCAACCACTGGGATCTATTAGAGATTCGACCCCAAACACCAATATTTCCTACACTGGACCTGAACGAATCCATTCGTCAACAGGACGTCCCTCACCACACAACGCCAGACAGCACTCTCGACGACATCAAACCATCATCACTACTCCAACCGCTAAGACGCTCCAGCAGAAGCCGCAAGGCACCTGACTGATAGATTTATAATGAAAATGCAAAACAAAAACAAGACGACAATGGACATTTCTCACAATGGACTCATAACATAGTTAATTGGCTCTGTATAACCATTATTATTTTCAAAGTGTGCAGATATGCATATTCCCAATCAACCACTTGTTATGTACAGTTTTCTTGAAACCAGCACAGAAAACATGTCAAATAAAAAGGGGAGGATGTAGTGATCTGTACATCTGCAGATACACCAGGGACTACAGCACAGATGTAACAACCACAGCATCACTAGAGGGCAGCATCAGAGGCGGTATCAAGGGGCCGACCCAAGGGAGGATCCGCCTCTTTCAGAAGCACAGGGCGTGTGAGCAGCAGCACACAGAGACAGCTCAGCATTGGCAGCTTACCTTAGCTTCTCTTGTTTTACCTCTTGACTGTATTATATCGAGTTAAGCTCTGGAGACAGAACAAACCCACTGAATAAAGTATTTGTGTTAACTGGAGGTCTACAATCTTTATTCAGATTTAGAGAATAACATAAAGTCCTAAAGATCAATTAGACATCCAGTGAATCCATGTTCCCAGATATTGGATGCTGTCTTATTTCAAGTAAAAGCAGACATGAAAACTATTCGAACTTACATTCTATTCACAATACTACATACACTATATTCGTACTTTGTAAACTTCTTTATTAGTTTTACCATTCTATCCTTTGTTTTAAAAGTAAAATAACCCATTCCAAGTAACCACAGAGAAGAGTAACAGCAGCCTTCAAATGACACATACAAAATATAGAGTCACTAATAGGGGTCTGATTTAATACCAATTAAATGAGGTTTTGAGACTGTTAAGATATTGTTGTAAAACCCTATTGTCTGTCCTGCATTCCCCTTTTTATTCCCGCTCTGCTGCCTGCCTTCTGGTTAAGCTGCTACAATCTTGCTACGCCATCTGGGATTTCTGTTTAAACTACAGATTTTGGGCAGAGTTGGAACCCCCTATCGTGATGGACCAAGCCAACACATCCCCTTTAGGTTATGTGGCAGAACTGGTGATGATGATTTGATAGACTTGGCAAGCAGCCAATCAGGAAATGTACAATTTGCAGCCTTCTCCTATTGGGGCCTTTGGTTGGTGGGGCCAGATAGAAAGTTCCAGAAGGAAGGTGGATCTTCTGAAGAGTGCCATTTTGTCTGTGGTGTGAAGAGATCCAGGCATGAGGCAGTTTTGAATCTCTCTCTCTGTCTGTTGATTTTGAGAGTATTCTACAACCTGCAGTTTCTGATTGGATACATTATTAGGAGAGCGCTGGCTACAAAGAGCTACGTCGACAGCAAAGAACAATCTCATAACTATGAATCCCTTTTTCATTTTAAACCTTTCCCCCCCATTTCCGCCGTGTGTCTGTCTTGTGTGTGTTTGGGTGGAGGGTGGGACGAGGTTTTGGGATTAGGTAGATTGTTAGACCATTATTCTGTTATTACTTCATATATTCATCTTTTCCTCTTGTTATTAATAAATAATTTGTTAACGTTTTTACTTACAAATCTGGTGTCTGCATATCATTGGAGCAGTCAAGGCCTTAATCTCGACAGATTTCTAAGAATTGTTTGTTAATTCACTGATGTTGCGACCCCGGGTTTGGTGGGGGGGATGCTGGAATTGAGCACACGCTCGCCCAGGGTGTCATGACAAGACAATGAACTCAAGATATCGATCATGGGGGCATGACAGCATAGTTCCCCCATCCTGAACAAATGGGAAAGGGAGATAACAAAGCATTATCTTATCTTAACAAGAAATCACAGAAACAAACTTTAACGACAGAGATGGTCTCACAAGTAATTGATGCTATAGAGGGCCAGTCAGGGAATTATGGGAAATGACATTAATAGATGACCATCACCCTCGAGAAACCAATTAGAAATGGCGGCACAGTGGTTTGCACTGCTGCCTCACAGCGCCAGGGTCCCAGGTTCGATTCCGGCTTGGGTCACTGTCTGTGCGGAGTCTGCATGTTCTCCCCGTGTGTGCGTGGGTTTCCTCCGGGTGCTCCGGTTTCCTCCCACAGTCCAAAGATGTGCAGGTTAGGTGGATTGGCCATGATCAATTGCCCTTTAGTGTCCAAAGATGTACAGATTAGGTGGATTGGCCATGTTAAATTGTCCCATAGTGTCCAAAGATGTACAGGTTAGGTGGATTGGCCATGCTAAATTGTCCCTTAGTGTCCAAAGATGTACAGGTTAGGTGGATTGGCCATGATAAATTGCCCCTTAGTGTCCAAAGATGTGCAGGTTAGGTGGATTGACCATGTTAAATTGTCCCTTAGTGTCCAAAGATGTACAGGTTAGGTGGATTGGCCACGCTAAATTGCCCTTAGTGTCCAAAGATGTGCAGGTTAGGTAGATTAGACATGCTAAATTGCCCTTTAGTGTCCAAAGATGTACAGATTAGGTGGATTGGCCATGTTAAATTGTCCCTTAGTGTCCAAAGATGTACAGGTTAGGTGGATTGGCCATGCTAAATTGTCCCTTAGTGTCCAAAGATGTACAGGTTAGGTGGAGTGGCCATGCTAAATTGTCCCTTAGTGTCCAAAGATGTGCAGGTTAGGTGGATTGACCATGATAAATTGTCCCTTAGTGTCCAAAGATGTGCAGGTTAGGTGGATTGGCCATGATAAATTGTCCCTTAGTGTCCAAAGATGTGCAGGTTAGGTGGATTGGCCATGATAAATTGTCCCTTAGTGTCCAAAGATGTGCAGGTTAGGTGGATTGGCCATGACCACGGGGATAGGATGGGGGAGTGAGCCTCGGTAGCGTCCTCTTTCGGAGGACTGGTGCAGACTCTATGGGCCAAATGACCTCTTTCTGCACTGTAAGTATTCAATGGAAAAGCTGGACAATGCCCACCTCGGCCGATCACAGATTGATCATGCATCCGTCAAGCCAATTAAGAATTAGCCTTGCCTCATTTAGGCCAATCAGAATGTAATAGCAGAATTGATCACATTGTGGTTTGTGGCTTGGAATGAGTTAAGAGGAAGAAACTTTCACTGAGCAAATTGCACAGCAATTGACTGCTGTTCAGAGGGCAGAGGTTACGGAGCGAGAACAGGGACAAAGAACAAAGAAATGTACAGCACAGGAACAGGCCCTTCGGCCCTCCAAGCCCGTGCCGACCATGCTGCCCGACTAAACTACAATCTTCTACACTTCCTGGGTCCGTATCCCTCTATTCCCATCCTATTCATGTATTTGTCAAGATGCCCCTTAAATGTCACTATCGTCCCTGCTTCCACCACTTCCTCCGGTAGCGAGTTCCAGGCACCCACTACCCTCTGCGTAAAAAACTTGCCTCGTACATCTACTCTAAACCTTGCCCCTCTCACCTTAAACCTATGCCCCCCCCCTAGTAATTGACCCCTCTACCCCGGGGAAAAGCCTCTGACTATCCACTCTGTCTATGCCCCTCATAATTTTGTAGACCTCTATCAGGTCGCCCCTCAACCTCCTTCGTTCCAGTGAGAACAAACCGAGTTTATTCAACCGCTCCTCATAGCTAATGCCCTCCATACCAGGCAACATTCTGGTAAATCTCTTCGGCACCCTCTCTAAAGCCTCCACATCCTTCTGGTAGTGTGGCGACCAGAATTGAACACTATATTCCAAGTGTGGCCTAACTAAGGTTCTATATAGCTGCAACATGACTTGCCAATTCTTATACTCAATGCCCCGGCCAATGAAGGCAAGCATGCCGTATGCCTTCTTGACTACCTTCTCCACCTGTGTTGCCCCTTTCAGTGACCTGTGGACCGATTGTCAAACTGCACCAAAGGCTGAACTGGAAAGCAAGAGCCATAGTCTGCTCGTCAACTCACTGCCCAGTCTTTAATCTATAACTTATCAACTGTCTACTGTTGCCTCAATGGTTAAAGTCTCAAATGAACATAATTAGAATTTAATTCCAAATAATACCTAGAACTTACTGCGGCAGGTTCTGGAACACAAGTCTTCAGTACTATTGTTGGAATATTGTCAGGGCCCAGAGCCTTTGCAGTATCCGGTGCCTTCAGCTGTTTCTTGATATCACGTGGAGTGGATCATCTTGGCTGAAGACTGACCTCTGTGATGCTGGGGACCTCCGGAGGAGACCGAGATGGATCATCCACCTTCTGGCTGAAGCTGGTTGCAAATGCTTCAGCCTTGTTGTGGTAGTCACCACTGTTTGTATAATACGTATATGAGAGGTAATCCGGTAAGGTTCCTGTACTACAGGTACCGGGGTAGATCCCTGACTGCTGGCTCCGCCCAGTAGGCGGAGTATAAATGTGTGTGCTCACCGAGCTGCAACTATTTCAGCAGCAGCTACAGGAGGCAACACATCTCTGCTTAATAAAGCCTCGATTACTCTCTGCTCTTGTCTCGTCGTAATCGATATGCATCAATTTATTAAACAGAGATTTTACAGCGATGGACCTGCGCATCAAGCCAGATCGCCTGCAGCTGCACCCTCAAGCAGACATCGCCACGTCGGCCTTCGATCACTGGCTAGCTTGCTTTGAAACATACATCGGAGCAGCGACAGAACCACCCTCAGAAGCACAGAAACTCCAGATCCTGTGCACACGGGTGAGCTCCGATATTTTTCCCCTTATCCGGGACGCGCCCAACTACACTGAGGCCATGGCACTTCTGAAAGAGAACTACACCCGGCCGATCACAAACTCCACGCCAGGCACCTCCTGTCCACGCGGCAACAACTCCCCGGTGAGTCATTGGGAGATTTCTGGCGTGCCCTGCACGCCCTGGCGAGGAACTGCGATTGCCAGGCCGTTTCGGCTGTTGAACATTCCAAACTCCTAATCAGGGACGTTTTCGTTACAGGCATGAGGTCGGCGTACATCCGCCAGCGCCTCTTAGAAGGGGGTACGCTCGACCTCGCAGCGACCAGGCAACTCGTGACCTCACTAACGGTAACCTCCCGTATTGTACAAGCGTACGCCCCCGACCGCACGGCGCCCCCCTCCTGGACATCGTGGACCCCACCAGCGACCGCCCCCAGCCAACCCCAGGCCTGCACCGCGCGGCAGCCAGCCAACCCCGGGGGCCCAAGTGCTATTTCTGCGGACAGACAAAGCCCCCCCGGCAGCGCTGCCCGGCGCGGAGCGCAATCTGCAAGGCTTGCGGTTAGAAAGGACATTTCGCTGCGGTGTGCCAGGCCCGGCCGATCGCCGCTGTAACCAGCCCCATTGTTCCTGCACACCCCACGTGCGACCCGTGTGCACCACCATTTCTGTCCCCGCAACCCACGTATGGCCCGTGGGCGCCGCCATCTTCCCCCCATCAGACCTCGGGCGACCTGTGGGCGCCGCCATCTTTAACGCCGCATGCCACGTGCGGCCCGTGGGTGCCGCCATCTTTAACGCCGCATGCCACGTGCGCCCCATGGGTGCCGCCATCTTTAACGCCGCCCGCCACGTGCGCCCCATGGGTGCCGCCATCTTTAACGCCGCCCACCACGTGCGGCCCATTGGCGCCGCCATCTTCGGTGCCATTTTGGATGGCGCCTCAGGCCCCCTGCTTGCCGGACACCTCACCGGGCCACTCATCGCCCGCAACCGCCGCCGACCAGCCCGGGGCCCACCAATACCAGCCGCAGCTCGCCTCCATCACATTCGACCAGTTCCTGCCACACAACCTCGCAACCACGACAACGACGGTGAAGGTCGATGGCCACAAGACATCTTGCCTTCTCGACTCCGGGAGCACGGAGAGCTTCATCCACCCCGATACGGTAAGGCGCTGCTCCCTCGCGGAACACCCCATTTCCCAAAGAATCTCCCTGGCCTCCGGATCCCACTCCGTGGCGATCCGGGGGTACTGCACCGCTACCCTCACCGTCCAGGGCGTAGAGTTCAGCAAATTCCGGCTCTACGTCCTCCCCAACCTCTGCGCTGCCTTGCTACTCGGCCTGGATTTCCAGTGCAACCTCCAGAAGTCTAACCCTGAAATTCGGCGGGCCCCCACCACCCCTTACTGTTTGCGGCCTCACGACCCTTAAGGTCGACCCACCTTTCCTGTTTGCAAACCTCACCCTAGATTGCAAGCCCGTCGCCACCAGGAGCAGCCGGTACAGCGACCAGGACAGGACCTTCATCAGGTCGGAGGTCCAGCGGCTACTGCGGGAAGGTATCATCGAGGCCAGCAACAGCCCCTGGAGAGCCCAAGTGGTAGTAGTAAAGACTGGGGAGAAACACAGGATGGTCGTTGACTACAGTCAGACCATCAACCGGTACACACAGCTCGACGCGTACCCCCTCCCACGCATATCTGACATGGTCAATCAGATTGCGCAGTACCGGGTCTTCTCTACAGTGGACCTGAAGTCCGCCTACCACCAGCTCCCCATCCGAAAAGCGGACCGCCAATACACTGCGTTCGAAGCAGACGGCCGCCTTTACCACTTCCTCAGGGTTCCCTTCGGCGTCACTAATGGGGTCTCGGTCTTCCAATGGGAGATGGACCGAATGGTTGACCGGTACGGACTGCGGGCCACCTTCCCGTACCTCTATAACATCACGATCTCCGACCACGACCAGCAGGACCACGACGCTAACCTTTTCAAATTACTCCACACCGCCAACCTCCTGAACCTAACCTACAACAAGGAGAAGTGTGTGTTCAACACCAACCGCTTAGCCATCCTTAGCTATGTGGTGCAAAATGGAGTTCTAGGGCCTGACCCCGATCGCTTGCACCTCCTCATGGAACTCCCCCCGCCCCCCCCCCCGCCCCAAGGCCCTCAAACGATGCCTGGGGTTCTTATCATACTACGCCCAGTGGATCCCTAACTATGCGGACAAGGCCGTCCCACTCATCCACTCCACAGTTTTCCCCTTGACGGCCGAGGCTCACCAGGCCTTCAACCGTAACAATGCCGACATTGCCAAGGCCGCGATGCACGCGGTCGACGAGACCTTCCCCTTTCAAGTCGCGAGCGATGCATCAGACGTCGCTCTGCCGCCACCCTCAACCAGCCAGGCAGACCCGTGGCATTCTTTTCCCGCATCCTCCACGCCTCCGAAATTCGGCACTCCTCCGTCGAAAAGGAGGCCCAAGCTATCGTAGAAGCTGTGCGGCATTGGAGGCATTACCTGGCCGGCAGGAGATTCACTCTCCTCACTGACCAACGGTCGGTTGCCCTCATGTCCCGACAACCCTCCCTATCTCTAACCTCTCCAGGCCCGCCAACCCTCCCTATCTCTGTAACCTCCTTCCTCCCCGACAACCCTCCTTATCTCTATAACCTCCTCCAGGCCCCTACAACCCTCCCTATCTCTGTAACCTCCTCCAGCCCCCTGCAACCCTCCCTATCTCTGTAACCTCCTCCAGCCCCTACAACCCTCCCTATCTCTGTAACCTCCTCCAGGCCCTACAACCCTCCCTATCTCTGTAACCTCCTCCAGCCCCTACACCCCCGCCCTACCTCTGTAACCTCTCCAGGCCCGCCAACCCTCCCTATCTCTGTAACCTCCTCCAGGCACTAAAACCCTCCCTATCTCTGTAACCTCCTCCAGGCCCTACAACCCTCCCTATCTCTGTAACCTCCTTCCTCCCCTACAACCCTCCTTTATCTCTATAACCTCCTCCAGCCCCTACAACCCTCCCTATCTCTGTAAGCTCCTCCAACCCCTACACCCCTCCCTATCTCTGTCACCTCCTCCAGCCCCGACACCCCTCCGTATCTCTATAACCACCTCCAGCCCCTCCAACCTTTAGAGATCTTTGCATTGCTCCAAATCTGGTCTCTTGTGCATCCTTGATTTTAATTGCTCCACCATGGGTGACCGTGCCTTCAGCTGCACAGATCCTAAGCTCTGGAATGCCTTCCCAAAACCTCACTGCCTCTTCCTCCTTTTGAAGACGTTTCTTAAAAGTGACCTCTTTGTCCGCGCTTTTGGTCACCTGACTTAATAGCACCTGACGTGACTCAGAGTCACGTTTCTGACTGATGATGCTCCAGTGAAGTGCCTTGGGATGTGTTTATTACATCCAGGGTGCTGTACAAATGCAGATTGTTGTAGTTCATGTGGTTGAGCAGCACAATAAGCGAGAGAGAAAGTATTGAGCGGGGGTGGGTGGAGGGGGGTAGTCCTTTCTAATTGGCATTGACTGAGCTGTAGTGTGTGTGCAACGCTCCCTTTGGATCAGAGCTATACTGGCACCTGTCACACACAGTGTACCTCTCTGTCGTCACATTCTTGGAGTAGCAGCCACATTCAGTGAGGTGGTGCCGCAGCAGACGCAAAACATGAACAGCGTGGGGTGGGGGCATCGCGGGCTGGGCCAGCATTTATTACCCATCCCTAATTGCCCTTGAACTGAGTGTCTCGCTCGGCCATTTTCTTTTAAGAGTCAACCACATTGCTGTGGGTCTGGAGTCACATGTAGGCCAGACCGGGTAAGGACGGCAGATTTCCTTCCATAAATGACATTAGTGAAGCAGATGGGTTTTTGAGACAATCAACAATGATTTCATGGTCATCATTAGACTTTTAATTCCAGATTTTTATTGAATTCAAATATCACCATTGGTGGGATTCGAACCCATGTCCCCAGAGCATTACCCTGGGTTTTAGGATTACTAGTCCAGTGCTCCAAAATTTATACACAATCCTTCTAGAACATAGAACATTACAGCGCAGTACAGGCCCTTCGGCCCTCGATGTTGCGCCGACCTGCGAAACCACTCTAAAGCCCATCCACACTATTCCCTTATAAGAACATAAGAACTAGGAGCAGGAGTAGGCCAACTGGCCCCTCGAGCCTGCTCCGCCAGTCAATGAGATCATGGCTGATCTTTTGTGGACTCAGCTCCACTCTCCGGCCCGAACACCATAACCCTTAATCCCTTTATTCTTCAAAAAACTATCTATCTTTATCTTAAAAACATTTAATGAAGGATCGTCCATATGTCTATCCAATGACCATTTAAATGTCCTTAGTGTTGGCGAGTCCACTACTGTTGCAGGCAGGGCATTCCACACCCTTACTACTCTCTGAGTAAAGAACCTACCTCTGACATCTGTCCTATATCTATCTCCCCTCAATTTAAAGCTATGTCCCCTCGTGCTAGACATCACCATCCGAGGAAAAAGGCTCTCACTGTCCACCCTATCTAATCCTGTGATCATCTTGTATGCCTCTATTAAGTCACCTCTTAACCTTCTTCTCTCTAACGAAAACAGCCTAAAGTCTCTCAGCCTTCCCTCATAAGATTTTCCCTCCATACCAGGCAACATCCTGGTAAATCTCCTCTGCACCCGTTCCAAAGCTTCCACATCCTTCCTATAATGCGGTGACCAGAAATGTACGCAATACTCCAAATGCGGCCGCACCAGAGTTTTGTACAGCTGCAACATCACCTCCTGACTCCGGAACTCAATCCCTCTACCAATAAAGGCCAACACTCCATAGGCCTTCTTCACAACCCTATCAACCTGGGTGGCAACTTTCAGGGATCTATGTACATGTTTTGTAATTGGACTGGCGACGCCCATTTCAATGACAGCGACTTGAATGGCGACGCCCATTTCAATGACAGCGACTTGAATGGCGACGCCCATTTCAATGACAGCGACTTGAATGGCGACGCCCATTTCAATGACAGCGACTTGAATGGCGACGCCCATTTCAATGACAGCGACTTGAATGGCGACGCCCATTTCAATGACAGCGACTTGAATGGCGACGCCCATTTCAATGACAGCGACTTGAATGGCGACGCCCATTTCAATGACAGCGACTTGAATGGCGACGCCCATTTCAATGACAGCGACTTGAATGGTGACGCCCATTTTAATGACAGCGACTGAATGGCGACGCCCATTTCAATGACAGCGACCTGAATGGTGACGCCCATTTCAATGACAGCGACTTGAATGGCGACGCCCATTTCAATGACAGCGACCAGAATGGCGACGCCCATTTCAATGACAGCGACTTGAATGGCGACGCCCATTTCAATGACAGCGACTTGAATGGCGACGCCCATGTCAATGACAGCGACTTGAATGGCGACGCCCATTTCAATGACAGCGACTTGAATGGCGACGCCCATTTCAATGACAGCGACTTGAATGGCGACGCCCATTTCAATGACAGCGACTTGAATGGCGACGCCCATTTCAATGACAGCGACTTGAATGGCGACGCCCATTTCAATGACAGCGACCTGAATGGCGACGCCCATTTCAATGACAGCGACTTGAATGGTGACGCCCATTTTAATGATAGCGACTGAATGGCGACGCCCATTTCAATGACAGCGACCTGAATGGTGACGCCCATTTCAATGACAGTGACTTGAATGGCGATGCCCATTTCAATGACAGCGACTTGAATGGCGACGCCCATTTCAATGACAGCGACCTGAATGGCGACGCCCATTTCAATGACAGCGACCTGAATGGTGACGCCCATTTCAATGACAGCGACTTGAATGGCGACGCCCATTTCAATGACAGCGACCTGAATGGTGACGCCCATTTCAATGACAGCGACTTGAATGGTGACGCCCATTTTAATGACAGCGACTGAATGGCGACGCCCATTTCAATGACAGCGACCTGAATGGTGACGCCCATTTCAATGACAGCGACTTGAATGGCGACGCCCATTTCAATGACAGCGACTTGAATGGCGACGCCCATTTCAATAGAACATAGAACATAGAACAATACAGCGCAGTACAGGCCCTTCGGCCCACGATGTTGCACCGAAACAAAAGCCATCTAACCTACACTATGCCATTATCATCCATATGTTTATCCAATAAACTTTTAAATGCCCTCAATGTTGGCGAGTTCACTACTGTAGCAGGTAGGGCATTCCACGGCCTCACTACTCTTTGCGTAAAGAACCTACCTCTGACCTCTGTCCTATATCTATTACCCCTCAGTTTAAAGTTATGTCCCCTCGTGCCAGCCATATCCATCCGCGGGAGAAGGCTCTCACTGTCCACCCTATCCAACCCCCTGATCATTTTGTATGCCTCTATTAAGTCTCCTCTTAACCTTCTTCTCTCCAACGAAAACAACCTCAAGTCCGTCAGCCTTTCCTCATATGATTTTCCCTCCATACCAGGCAACATCCTGGTAAATCTCCTCTGCACCCGCTCCAAAGCCTCCACGTCCTTCCTATAATGCGGTGACCAGAACTGTACGCAATACTCCAAATGCGGCCGGACCAGAGTTCTGTACAGCTGCAACATGACCTCCCGACTCCGGAACTCAATCCCTCTATCAATAAAGGCCAACACTCCATAGGCCTTCTTCACAACCCTATCAACCTGGGTGGCAACTTTCAGGGATCTATGTACATGGACACCTCGATCCCTCTGCTCAGCCACACTTTCAAGAACTTTACCATTAGCCAAATATTCCGCATTCCTGTTATTCCTTCCAAAGTGAATCACCTCACACTTCTCTACATTAAACTCCATTTGCCACCTCTCAGCCCAGCTCTGCAGCTTATCTATATCCCTCTGTAACCTGCTACATCCTTCCACACAATCGACAACACCACCGACTTTAGTATCGTCTGCAAATTTACTCACCCACCCTTCTGCGCCTTCCTCTAGGTCATTGATAAAAATGACAAACAGCAACGGCCCCAGAACAGATCCTTGTGGTACTCCACTTGTGACTGTACTCCATTCTGAACATTTCCCATCAACCACCACCCTCTGTCTTCTTTCAGCTAGCCAATTTCTGATCCACATCTCTAAATCACCCTCAATCCCCAGCCTCCGTATTTTTTGCAATAGCCTACCGTGGGGAACCTTATCAAACGCTTTGCTGAAATCCATATACACCACATCAACTGCTCTACCCTCGTCTACCTGTTCAGTCACCTTCTCAAAGAACTCAATAAGGTTTGTGAGGCATGACCTACCCTTCACAAAGCCATGCTGACTATCCCTGATCATATTATTCCTATCTAGATGATTATAAATCTTGTCCCTTATAATCCCCTCCAAGACTTTACCCACTACAGACGTGAGGCTCACCGGTCTATAGTTGCCGGGGTTGTCTCTGCTCCCCTTTTTGAACAAAGGGACCACATTTGCTGTCCTCCAGTCCTCTGGCACTATTCCTGTAGCCAATGATGACATAAAAATCAAAGCCAAAGGTCCAGCAATCTCTTCCCTGGCCTCCCATAGAATCCTAGGATAAATCCCATCAGGTCCCGGGGAGTTATCTATTTTCAGCCTGTCCGGAATTGCCAACACCTCTTCCCTACGTACCTCAATGCCATCTATTCTATTAGCCTGGGGCTCAGCATTCTCCTCCACAACATTATCTTTTTCCTGAGTGAATACTGACGAAAAATATTCATTTAGTATCTCGCCTATCTCTTCAGACTCCACACACAATTTCCCATCCCTGTCCTTGACTGGTCCTACTCTTTCCCTAGTCATTCGCTTATTCCTGACATACCTATAGAAAGCTTTTGGGTTTTCCTTGATCCTTCCTGCCAAATACTTCTCATGTCCCCTCCTTGCTCGTCTTAGCTCTCTCTTTAGATCCTTCCTCGCTACCTTGTAACTATCCATCGCCCCAACCGAAACTTCACACTTCATCTTCACATCGGCCTTCTTCTTCCTCTTAACAAGAGATTCCACTTCCTTGGTAAACCACGGTTCCCTCGCTCGACGCCTTCCTCCCTGTCTGACCGGTACATACTTATCAAGAACACGCAGTAGCTGATCCTTGAACAAGCCCCACTTATCCAGTGTGCCCAACACTTGCAGCCTACTTCTCCACCTTATCCCCCCCAAGTCACGTCTAATGGCATCATAATTGCCCTTCCCCCAGCTATAACTCTTGCCCTGCGGTGTATACTTATCCCTTTCCATCATTAACGTAAACGTCACCGAATTGTGGTCACTGTCCCCAAAGTGCTCTCCTACCTCCAAATCCAACACCTGGCCTGGTTCATTACCCAAAACCAAATCCAACGTGGCCTCGCCTCTTGTTGGTCTGTCAACATATTGTTTCAGGAAACCCTCCTGCACACACTGTACAAAAAACGACCCATCTATTGTACTCGAACTATATCTTTTCCAGTCAATATTTGGAAAGTTAAAGTCTCCCATAATAACTACCCTGTTACTTTCGCTCATATCCAGAATCATCTTCGCCATCCTTTCCTCTACATCCCTAGAACTATTAGGAGGCCTATAAAAAACTCCCAACAGGGTGACCTCTCCTTTCCTGTTTCTAACTTCAGCCAATACTACCTCGGAAGAAGAGTCCCCATCTAGCATCCTCTCCGCCACCGTAATACTGCTCTTGACTAGCAGCGCCACACCTCCCCCTCTTTTGCCTCCTTCTCTGAGCTTACTAAAACACCTAAACCCCGGAACCTGCAACATCCATTCCTGTCCCTGCTCTATCCATGTCTCCGAAATGGCCACAACATCGAAGTCCCAGGTACCAACCCACGCTGCCAGTTCCCCTACCTTGTTTCGTATACTCCTGGCATTGAAGTAGACACACTTCAAACCACCTACCTGAACGCTGGCCCCCTCCTGCGACGTCAAATCTGTGCTCCTGACCTCTATACTCTCATTCTCCCTTACCCTAAAACTACAATCCAGGTTCCCATGCCCCTGCTGCATTAGTTTAAAACCCCCCAAAGAGCACTAACAAATCTCCCCCCCAGGATATTTGTGCCCCTCAGGTTCAGATGTAGACCATCCTGTCTGTAGAGGTCCCACCTTCCCCAGAAAGAGCCCCAGTTATCCAAAAATCTGAAACCCTCCCGCCTGCACCATCCCTGTAGCCACGTGTTTAAATGCTCTCTCTCCCTATTCCTCATCTCACTATCACGTGGCACGGGCAACAACCCAGAGATAACAACTCTGTTTGTTCTAGTTCTGAGCTTCCATCCTAGCTCCCTGAAAGCCTGCCTGACATCCTTGTCCCCTTTCCTACCTATGTCGTTGGTGCCAATGTGGACCACGACTTGGGGCTGCTCCCCCTCCCCCCTAAGGACCCGGAAAACACGATCCGAGACATCACGTACCCTTGCACCTGGGAGGCAACATACCAAACGTGAGTCTCTCACGCTCCCACAAAATCTCCTATCTGTGCCCCTGACTATAGAGTCCCCAATTACTAATGCTCTGCTCCTCTCCCCCCTTCCCTTCTGAGCAACAGGGACAGACTCTGTGCCAGAGGCCCGTACCCCATGGCTTACCCCTGGTAAGTCGTCCCCCCCACAAGTATCCAAAGCGGTATACTTGTTTCTCAGGGCAACGACCGCAGGGGATCCCTGCACTGACTGTTTTTTCCCAGTCCCTCTTACAGTTACCCACCTATCTCCAATCTTTGGTGTAACTAATTCCCTGAAGCTGCTATCTATGACCCCCTCTGCCTCCCGAATGATCCGAAGTTCTTCCAACTCCAGCTCCAGTTCCCTAACTCGGTCTTGGAGGAGCTGGAGATGGCAGCACTTCCTGCAGGTAAAATCAGCAGGGACACTAACTGCATCCCTCACCTCAAACATCCTGCAGGAGGAACATTGCACTCCCTTCCCTGCCATTCCTCTAACTTTCTACCAAGATCTAGCTAACAACTAAACTAAATTCTTATAATAAATAATAATAATATAATAAAAATATGGTACTTACCTCAGACCAATGGGTTTTATTATTAGGTTAGAGGAGGAGGGCGGGTGGGAGACACTACACGTGTAGTGTCTCGGGTTTCCTCTCCACCAGAATTTATTGGTGAGGGTCTTCCCAGACGTCCACGGGTCGACTTCCTGATCCCGCCTAAAAAACTAATTTAAAAAAAAAAGAAAAATTCTCAGCTCCTGCTGAAATTGACTAACCAGCTGCTCTCACGCCACCGAAATCGACTGGCCTGCCCCTGCAAAGAGAAGTGCTTTTAAAGGTTGACTTACCTCCCAGCAACCTCCTTCCGCAATGCTCCCGCTGAAATTGACTAACCAGCTGCTCTCACGCCACCGAAATCGACTGGCCTGCCCCTGCAAAGAGAAGTGCTTTGAAAGGTTGACTTACCTCCCAGCAACCTCCTTCCGCAATGCTCCCGCTGAAATTGACTAACCAGCTGCTCTCACGCCACCGAAATCGACTGGCCTGCCCCTGCAAAGAGAAGTGCTTTTAAAGGTTGACTTACCTCCCAGCAACCTCCTTCCGCAATGCTCCCGCTGAAATTGACTAACCAGCTGCTCTCACGCCACCGAAATCGACTGGCCTGCCCCTGCAAAGAGAAGTGCTTTGAAAGGTTGACTTACCTCCCAGCAACCTCCTTCCGCAATGCTCCCGCTGAAATTGACTAACCAGCTGCTCTCACGCCACCGAAATCGACTGGCCTGCCCCTGCAAAGAGAAGTGCTTTTAAAGGTTGACTTACCTCCCAGCAACCTCCTTCCGCAATGCTCCGGCTGAAATTGACTAACCAGCTGCTCTCACGCCGCCGAAATCGACTGGCCTGCCCCTGCAAAGAGAAGTGATTTTAACGGTTGACTTACCTCCCAGCAACCTCCTTCCGCAATGCTCCCGCTGAAATTGACTAACCAGCTGCTCTCACGCCACCGAAATCGACTGGCCTGCCCCTGCAAAGAGAAGTGCTTTTAAAGGTTGACTTACCTCCCAGCAACCTCCTTCCGCAATGCTCCCGCTGAAATTGACTAACCAGCTGCTCTCACGCCGCCGAAATCGACTGGCCTGCCCCTGCAAAGAGAAGTGCTTTTAAAGGTTGACTTACCTCCCAGCAACCTCCTTCCGCAATGCTCCCGCTGAAATTGACTAACCAGCTGCTCTCACGCCACCGAAATCGACTGGCCTGCCCCTGCAAAGAGAAGTGCTTTTAAAGGTTGACTTACCTCCCAGCAACCTCCTTCCGCAATGCTCCCGCTGAAATTGACTAACCAGCTGCTCTCACGCCACCGAAATCGACTGGCCTGCCCCTGCAAAGAGAAGTGCTTTTAAAGGTTGACTTACCTCCCAGCAACCTCCTTCCGCAATGCTCCCGCTGAAATTGACTAACCAGCTGCTCTCACGCCGCCGAAATCGACTGGCCTGCCCCTGCAAAGAGAAGTGATTTTAACGGTTGACTTACCTCCCAGCAACCTCCTTCCGCAATGCTCCCGCTGAAATTGACTAACCAGCTGCTCTCACGCCACCGAAATCGACTGGCCTGCCCCTGCAAAGAGAAGTGCTTTTAAAGGTTGACTTACCTCCCAGCAACCTCCTTCCGCAATGCTCCCGCTGAAATTGACTAACCAGCTGCTCTCACGCCGCCGAAATCGACTGGCCTGCCCCTGCAAAGAGAAGTGCTTTTAAAGGTTGACTTACCTCCCAGCAACCTCCTTCCGCAATGCTCCCGCTGAAATTGACTAACCAGCTGCTCTCACGCCGCCGAAATCGACTGGCCTGCCCCTGCAAAGAGAAGTACTTTTAAAGGTTGACTTACCTCCCAGCAACCTCCTTCCGCAATGCTCCCGCTGAAATTGACTAACCAGCTGCTCTCACGCCACCGAAATCGACTGGCCTGCCCCTGCAAAGAGAAGTGCTTTTAAAGGTTGACTTACCTCCCAGCAACCTCCTTCCGCAATGCTCCCGCTGAAACTGACTAACCAGCTGCTCTCACGCCACCGAAATCGACTGGCCTGCCCCTGCAAAGAGAAGTGCTTTTAAAGGTTGACTTACCTCCCAGCAACCTCCTTCCGCAATGCTCCCGCTGAAACTGACTAACCAGCTGCTCTCACGCCGCCGAAATCGACTGGCCTGCCCCAATGACAGCGACTTGAATGGCAACGCCCATTTCAATGACAGCGACCTGAATGGTGACGCCCATTTCAATGACAGCGACTTGAATGGCGACGCCCATTTCAATGACAGCGACTTGAATGGCAACGCCCATTTCAATGACAGCGACCTGAATGGCGACGCCCATTTCAATGACAGCGACTTGAATGGTGACGCCCATTTTAATGACAGCGACCTGAATGGCGACGCCCATTTCAATGACAGCGACTTGAATGGCGACGCCCATTTCAATGACAGCGACTTGAATGGTGACGCCCATTTTAATGACAGCGACTGAATGGCGACGCCCATTTCAATGACAGCGACCTGAATGGTGACGCCCATTTCAATGACAGCGACTTGAATGGCGACGCCCATTTCAATGACAGCGACTTGAATGGCGACGCCCATTTCAATGACAGCGACTTGAATGGCAACGCCCATTTCAATGACAGCGACTTGAATGGTGACGCCCATTTCAATGACAGCGACCTGAATGGCGACGCCCATTTCAATGACAGCGACTTGAATGGCGACGCCTATTTCAATGACAGCGACCTGAATGGCGACGCCCATTTCAATGACAGCGACTTGAATGGCGACGCCCATTTCAATGACAGCGACTTGAATGGCGACGCCCATTTCAATGACAGCGACCTGAATGGCGACGCCCATTTCAATGACATCGACTTGAATGGCGACGCCCATTTCAATGACAGCGACCTGAATGGCGACGCCCATTTCAATGACATCGACTTGAATGGCGACGCCCATTTCAATGACAGCGACCTGAATGGCGACGCCCATTTCAATGACAGCGACTTGAATGGCGACGCCCATTTCAATGACAGCGACCTGAATGGCGACGCCCATTTCAATGACAGCGACTTGAATGGCGACGCCCATTTCAATGACAGCGACTTGAATGGCGACGCCCATTTCAATGACAGCGACTTGAATGGTGACGCCCATTTCAATGACAGTGACTTGAATGGCGACGCCCATTTCAATGACAGCGACTTGAATGGCGACGCCCATTTCAATGACAGCGACTTGAATGGTGACGCCCATTTCAATGACAGCGACTTGAATGGCGACGCCCATTTCAATGACAGCGACTTGAATGGCGACGCCCATTTCAGTGACAGCGACTTGAATGGTGACGCCCATTTCAATGACAGCGACTTGAATGGCGACGCCCATTTCAATGACAGCGACTTGAATGGCGACGCCCATTTCAATGACAGCGACTTGAATGGCGACGCCCATTTCAATGACAGCGACCTGAATGGTGACGCCCATTTCAATGACAGCGACTTGAATGGTGACGCCCATTTCAATGACAGCGACCTGAATGGTGACGCCCATTTCAATGACAGCGACTTGAATGGTGACGCCCATTTTAATGACAGCGACTGAATGGTGACGCCCATTTCAATGACAGCGACTGAATGGCGACGCCCATTTCAATGACAGCGACTTGAATGGCAACGCCCATTTCAATGACAGCGACCTGAATGGCGACGCCCATTTCAATGACAGCGACTTGAATGGTGACGCCCATTTTAATGACAGCGACCTGAATGGCGACGCCCATTTCAATGACAGCGACTTGAATGGCGACGCCCATTTCAATGACAGCGACTTGAATGGTGACGCCCATTTTAATGACAGCGACTGAATGGCGACGCCCATTTCAATGACAGCGACCTGAATGGTGACGCCCATTTCAATGACAGCGACTTGAATGGCGACGCCCATTTCAATGACAGCGACTTGAATGGCGACGCCCATTTCAATGACAGCGACTTGAATGGCAACGCCCATTTCAATGACAGCGACCTGAATGGTGACGCCCATTTCAATGACAGCGACTTGAATGGCGACGCCCATTTCAATGACAGCGACTTGAATGGCAACGCCCATTTCAATGACAGCGACCTGAATGGCGACGCCCATTTCAATGACAGCGACTTGAATGGTGACGCCCATTTCAATGACAGCGACTTGAATGGTGACGCCCATTTCAATGACAGCGACTTGAATGGTGACGCCCATTTCAATGACAGCGACTTGAATGGCAACGCCCATTTCAATGACAGCGACCTGAATGGCGACGCCCATTTCAATGACAGCGACTTGAATGGTGACGCCCATTTCAATGACAGCGACTTGAATGGCGACGCCCATTTCAATGACAGCGACTTGAATGGTGACGCCCATTTCAATGACAGCGACTTGAATGGTGACGCCCATTTCAATGACAGCGACTTGAATGGCGACGCCCATTTCAATGACAGCGACTTGAATGGTGACGCCCATTTCAATGACAGCGACCTGAATGGCGACGCCCATTTCAATGACAGCGACTTGAATGGCGACGCCCATTTCAATGACAGTGACTTGAATGGTGACGCCCATTTCAATGACAGCGACTTGAATGGCGACGCCCATTTCAATGACAGCGACTTGAATTGCGACGCCCATTTCAATGACAGCGACTTGAATGGCGACGCCCATTTCAATGACAGCGACCTGAATGGCGACGCCCATTTCAATGACAGCGACCTGAATGGCGACGCCCATTTCAATGACAGCGACTTGAATGGTGACGCCCATTTCAATGACAGCGACTTGAATGGCGACGCCCATTTCAATGACAGCGACTTGAATGGCGACGCCCATTTCAATGACAGCGACTTGAATGGCGACGCCCATTTCAATGACAGCGACTTGAATGGTGACGCCCATTTCAATGACAGCGACTTGAATGGTGACGCCCATTTCAATGACAGCGACTTGAATGGTGACGCCCATTTCAATGACAGCGACTTGAATGGCGACGCCCATTTCAATGACAGCGACCTGAATGGCGACGCCCATTTCAATGACAGCGACTTGAATGGCGACGCCCATTTCAATGACAGCGACTTGAATGGCGACGCCCATTTCAATGACAGCGACTTGAATGGTGACGCCCATTTCAATGACAGCGACTTGAATGGTGACGCCCATTTCAATGACAGCGACTTGAATGGTGACGCCCATTTCAATGACAGCGACTTGAATGGCAACGCCCATTTCAATGACAGCGACCTGAATGGCGACGCCCATTTCAATGACAGCGACTTGAATGGTGACGCCCATTTCAATGACAGCGACTTGAATGGCGACGCCCATTTCAATGACAGCGACTTGAATGGTGACGCCCATTTCAATGACAGCGACTTGAATGGTGACGCCCATTTCAATGACAGCGACTTGAATGGCGACGCCCATTTCAATGACAGCGACTTGAATGGTGACGCCCATTTCAATGACAGCGACCTGAATGGCGACGCCCATTTCAATGACAGCGACTTGAATGGCGACGCCCATTTCAATGACAGTGACTTGAATGGTGACGCCCATTTCAATGACAGCGACTTGAATGGCGACGCGCATTTCAATGACAGCGACTTGAATTGCGACGCCCATTTCAATGACAGCGACTTGAATGGCGACGCCCATTTCAATGACAGCGACCTGAATGGCGACGCCCATTTCAATGACAGCGACCTGAATGGCGACGCCCATTTCAATGACAGCGACTTGAATGGTGACGCCCATTTCAATGACAGCGACTTGAATGGCGACGCCCATTTCAATGACAGCGACTTGAATGGCGACACCCATTTCAATGACAGCGACTTGAATGGCGACGCCCATTTCAATGACAGCGACTTGAATGGCGATGCCCATTTCAATGACAGCGACTTGAATGGCGACGCCCATTTCAATGACAGCGACTTGAATGGCGACGCCCATTTCAATGACAGCGACTTGAATGGCGACGCCCATTTCAATGACAGCGACTTGAATGGCGACGCCTATTTCAATGACAGCGACCTGAATGGCGACGCCCATTTCAATGACAGCGACTTGAATGGCGACGCCCATTTCAATGACAGCGACTTGAATGGCGACGCCCATTTCAATGACAGTGAATTGAATGGCGACGCCCATTTCAATGACAGCGACTTGAATGGCGACGCCCATTTCAATGACAGCGACCTGAATGGCGACGCCCATTTCAATCACAACGACTTGAATGGCGACGCCCATTTCAATGACAGCGACTTGAATGGCGACGCCCATTTCAATGACAGCGACTTGAATGGCGACGCCCATTTCAATGACAGCGACCTGAATGGCGACGCCCATTTCAATGACAGCGACTTGAATGGCGACGCCCATTTCAATGACAGCGACTTGAATGGCGACGCCCATTTCAATGACAGCGACTTGAATGGCGACGCCCATTTCAATGACAGCGACTTGAATGGCGACGCCCATTTCAATGACAGCGACTTGAATGGCGACGCCCATTTCAATGACAGCGACTTGAATGGTGACGCCCATTTCAGTGACAGCGACTTGAATGGCGACGCCCATTTCAATGACAGCGACTTGAATGGCGACGCCCATTTCAATGACAGCGACTTGAATGGCGACGCCCATTTCAATGACAGCGACTTGAATGGCGACGCCCATTTCAATGACAGCGACTTGAATGGTGACGCCCATTTCAGTGACAGCGACTTGAATGGCGACGCCCATTTCAATGACAGCGACTTGAATGGCGACGCCCATTTCAGTGACAGCGACTTGAATGGCGACGCCCATTTCAATGACAGCGACTTGAATGGCGACGCCCATTTCAATGACAGCGACTTGAATGGCGACGCCCATTTCAATGACAGCGACCTGAATGGCGACGCCCATTTCAATGACAGCGACTTGAATGGCGACGCCCATTTCAATGACAGCGACCTGAATGGTGACGCCCATTTCAATGACAGCGACTTGAATGGCGACGCCCATTTCAATGACAGCGACTTGAATGGCGACGCCCATTTCAATGACAGCGACTTGAATGGCGACGCCCATTTCAATGACAGCGACTTGAATGGCGACGCCCATTTCAATGACAGCGACTTGAATGGTGACGCCCATTTCAATGACAGCGACTTGAATGGCGACGCCCATTTCAATGACAGCGACTTGAATGGTGACGCCCATTTCAATGACAGCGACCTGAATGGTGACGCCCATTTCAATGACAGCGACTTGAATGGTGACGCCCATTTCAATGACAGCGACTTGAATGGTGACGCCCATTTCAATGACAGCGACCTGAATGGTGACGCCCATTTCAATGACAGCGACATGAATGGTGACGCCCATTTCAATGACAGCGACATGAATGGTGACGCCCATTTCAATGACAGCGACTTGAATGGCGACGCCCATTTCAATGACAGCGACCTGAATGGCGACGCCCATTTCAATGACAGTGACTTGAATGGTGACGCCCATTTCAATGACAGCGACCTGAATGGTGACGCCCATTTCAATGACAGCGACATGAATGGTGACGCCCATTTCAATGACAGCGACTTGAATGGCGACGCCCATTTCAATGACAGCGACTTGAATGGTGACGCCCATTTCAATGACAGCGACTTGAATGGCGACGCCCATTTCAATGACAGCGACTTGAATGGCGACGGCCATTTCAATGACAGCGACTTGAATGGCGACGCCCATTTCAATGACAGCAACTTGAATGGCGACGCCCATTTCAATGACGGCGACTTGAATGACGACGCCCATTTCAATGACAGCGACTTGAATGGTGACGCCCATTTCAATGACAGCGACTTGAATGGCGACGCCCATTTCAATGACAGCGACATGAATGGTGACGCCCATTTCAACGACAGCGACTTGAATGGCGACGCCCATTTCAATGACAGCGACTTGAATGGCGACGCCCATTTCAATGACAGTGACTGAATGGCGACGCCCATTTCAATGACAGCGACTTGAATGGCGACGCCCATTTCAATGACAGCGACTTGAATGGTGACGCCCATTTCAATGACAGCGACTTGAATGGCGACGCCCATTTCAATGACAGCGACTTGAATGGCGACGCCCATTTCAATGACAGCGACTTGAATGGCGACGCCCATTTCAATGACAGCGACTTGAATGGTGACACCCATTTCAATGACAGCGACGTGAATGGCGACGCCCATTTCAATGACAGCGACTTGAATGGCGACGCCCATTTCAATGACAGCGACTTGAATGGCGACGCCCATTTCAATGACAGCGACGTGAATGGCGACGCCCATTTCAATGACAGCGACTTGAATGGCGACGCCCATTTCAATGACAGCGACTTGAATGGCGACGCCCATTTCAATGACAGCGACTTGAATGGTGACGCCCATTTCAATGACAGCGACTTGAATGGCGACGCCCATTTCAATGACAGCGACCTGAATGGCGACGCCCATTTCAATGACAGCGACTTGAATGGCGACGCCCATTTCAATGACAGCGACTTGAATGCCGACGCCCATTTCAATGACAGCGACTTGAATGGCGACGCCCATTTCAATGACAGCGACTTGAATGGCGACGCCCATTTCAATGACAGCGACTTGAATGGTGACGCCCATTTCAATGACAATGACCTGCATGGCGACGCCCATTTCAATGACAGCGACTGAATGGTGACGCCCATTTCAATGACAGCGACTTGAATGGCGACGCCCATTTCAATGACAGCGACTTGAATGGTGACGCCTATTTCAATGACAGCGACTGAATGGTGACGCCCATTTCAATGACAGCGACTTGAATGGTGACGCCCATTTCAATGACAGCGACCTGAATGGCGACGCCCATTTCAATGACAGCGACCTGAATGGCGACGCCCATTTCAATGACAGCGACTTGAATGGCGACGCCCATTTCAATGACAGCGACCTGAATGGCGACGCCCATTTCAATGACAGTGACTTGAATGGCGACGCCCATTTCAATAACAGCGACTTGAATGGCGACGCCCATTTCAATGACAGCGACTTGAATGGCGACGCCCATTTCAATGACAGTGACTTGAATGGCAACGCCCATTTCAATGACAGCGACTTGAATGGCGACGCCCATTTCCATGACAGCGACCTGAATGGCGACGCCCATTTCAATGACAGCGACTTGAATGGTGACGCCCGTTTCAATGACAGCGACTTGAATGGCGACGCCCATTTCAATGACAGCGACTTGAATGGTGACGCCCATTTCAATGACAGCGACTTGAATGGTGACGCCCATTTCAATGACAGCGACTTGAATGGCGACGCCCATTTCAATGACAGCGACCTGAATGGCGACGCCCATTTCAATGACAGCGACTTGAATGGCGACGCCCATTTCAATGACAGCGACCTGAATGGCGACGCCCATTTCAATGACAGCGACTTGAATGGCGACGCCCATTTCAATGACAGCGACCTGAATGGCGACGCCCATTTCAATGACAGTGACTTGAATGGCGACGCCCATTTCAATGACAGCGACTTGAATGGCGACGCCCATTTCAATGACAGCGACTTGAATGGCGACGCCCATTTCAATGACAGTGACTTGAATGGCGACGCCCATTTCAATGACAGCGACTTGAATGGCGACGCCCATTTCAATGACAGCGACCTGAATGGCGACGCCCATTTCAATGACAGCGACTTGAATGGCGACGCCCATTTCAATGACAGCGACTTGAATGGCGACGCCCATTTCAATGACAGCGACTTGAATGGTGACGCCCATTTCAATGACAGCGACTTGAATGGCGACGCCCATTTCAATGACAGCGACTTGAATGGCGACGCCCATTTCAATGACAGCGACCTGAATGGCGACGCCCATTTCAATGACAGCGACTTGAATGGCGACGCCCATTTTAATGACAGCGACTTGAATGGTGACGCCCATTTCAATGACAGCGACTTGAATAGTGGACGGATCTCACACCGAGCTGGATTATCAGCATACCACGCACATGAGTCATAGTCATAGAATTTACAATGCAGAAGGAGGCCATTCGGCCCATTGAGTCTGCACCGGCCCTTGGAAAGAGCACCCTACCCAAGCCCACATCCCCACCCTATCCCTGTAACCCAATCCAACCTTTTTGGACACTAAGGGCAATTTAGCATGGCCAATCCACCTAACCTGCACATCTTTGGACACTACTTTGCAAATCTTAGAAGTTCTGTATCACCAATGACACATAAAACATGTGAGTTTGCAAGAGGAAGGGCAGTTCCCGCATCTTTTGCACTTGCAGTTGTATCAAATACCTCCATATCTTAATGATTTGACGGAACGTTTCCACCCTCCCTGTCCTTCCTCCCCCAGCCATCCCCACTGAAACAAGGCTCATTTTATTCAAAATTGTATCATAGAACATAGAACATAGAACGATACAGCGCAGTACAGGCCCTTCGGCCCACGATGTTGCACCGACATGGGAAGTCAAAAAACAAAAGCCATCTAACCTACACTATGCCATTATCATCCATATGCTTATCCAATAAACTTTTAAATGCCCTCAGTGTTGGCGAGTTCACTACTGTTGCAGGTAGGGCATTCCACGGCCTCACCACTCTTTGTGTAAAGAACCTACCTCTGACCTCTGTCCTATATCTATTACCCCTCAATTTAAGGCTATGTCCCCTCGTGCCAGCCATATCCATCCGCGGGAGAAGGCTCTCACTGTCCACCCTATCCAACCCTCTGATCATTTTGTATGCCTCTATTATATCTCCTCTTAACATTCTTCTCTCTAACGAAAACAACCTCAAGTCCATCAGCCTTTCTTCATAAGATTTTCCCTCCATACCAGGCAACATCCTAGTAAATCTCCTCTGCACCCGTTCCAAAGCTACCACGTCCTTCCTATAATGCGGTGACCAGAACTGTACGCAATACTCCAAATGCGGCCGTACCAGAGTTCTGTACAGCTGCAACATGACCTCCCGACTCCGGAACTCAATCCCTCTACCAATAAAGGCCAACACTCCATAGGCCTTCTTCACAACCCTATCAACCTGGGTGGCAACTTTCAGGGATCTATGTACATGGGCACCTAGATCCCTCTGCTCATCCACACTTCCAAGAATTTTACCATGAGCCAAATATTCCGCATTCCTGTTATTCCTTCCAAAGTGAATCACCTCACACTTCTCTACATTAAACTCCATTTGCCACATCTCAGCCCAGCTCTGCAGCTTATCTATGTCCCTCTGTAACCTGCTACATCCTTCCGCACTGTCGACAACACCACCGACTTTAGTATCGTCTGCAAATTTACTCACCCACCCTTCTGCACCCTCCTCTAGGTCATTGATAAAAATGACAAACAGCAACGGCCCCAGAACAGATCCTTGCGGTACGCCACTTGTAACTGAACTCCATTCTGAACATTTCCCATCAACCACCACCCTCTGTCTTCTTTCAGCTAGCCAATTTCTGATCCACATCTCTAAATCACCCTCAATCCCCAGCCTCCATATTTTCTGCAATAGCAGAAAATATAGTGATGCACTATCAATTACGACGAGACGAGAGTGGAGAGTAATCGAGGCTTTATTAAGCAGAGATGTGTTGCCTCCTACAGCTGCTGCCGAATTGGCTGCAGCTCGGTGAGCACACACATTTATTCTCCGCCTACTGGGCGGAGCCAGCAGTCAGGGATCTACCCCCGTACCTGTAGTACAGGAGCCTTACCGTATTACCTCTCATATACGTACTATACAAACAGTGGTGACTACCACATTCACCCCCTGTTAAAAAAGAGTCCATCGGGGGTGGTGGAAAATCTATTTACATGGTATGTGAGCATTTTTAAAGAGTACAGTTTGGTGAAGGTTCACAAATTTAGCCAGTCGGGTGCATTGATCCTCCGCTGTGAGCGCCGCAGTCCCGGTGGTGATGGAGGCGCCGGCTTGGTCGGCGGTGACTCCGGGAGCGTGTAGTCCTCATCCTCATCCCCGGGTGGGTCCGAGGGGAGGACAGATCGTCCTGGAGCGGAGGCTGTGGTGAGGTGCGCTGGGGGGAGGATGGATGGGGCCGGGGCAGAGGGGGTGTGGGTACCCATTTGGTACCAGGTCCCTGAGGGAGACTGTGTCTTGGCGGCCGCCGGGGTATGCCACGTAGGCGTACTACGGGTTTGCGTGGAGTAGCTGTACCCTCTCGACCAACGGGTCTGCCTTGTGCAGCCACACGTGCTTGCGGAGGAGAACGGGTCCTGGAGCTGCCAGCCACGTTGGGAGCGAAACCCCGCAGGTGGATTGACCATATCAGATATGCGTGGGAGGGGGTACGCGTCGAGCTGTGTGGACCGATTGATGGCCTGGCTGTAGTCCACGACCATCCTGTGTTTCTCTCCAGTTTTAACCACTACCACTTGGGCTCTCCAGGGGCTGTTGCTGGCCTCGATAATACCCTTCTTAAGCAGCCGCTGAACTTCGGACCTGATGAAGGTCTTGTCCTGGGTGCTGTACCGTCTGCTCCTGGTGGCAACGGGCTTGCAATCCGCAGTTAGATTGGCAAAAAGGGAGGGGGGGGGATCGACCTTGAGGGTCGCGAGGCCGCAAACGGAAAGGGGGGGGTAAGGGCCCGCCGAATTTGAGGGTGAGGCTCTGGAGATTGCACTGGAAGTCCAGGCCCAACAGGAGTGCAGCGCAGAGATTAGGAAGAACATAGAAGCGGAAGTTACTAAATTCTACGCCTGGACAGTGAGGGTGACTGTACAGAAGTCTCGGATCAGGACGGAGTGGGATCCGGAGGCTAGGGAGATCCTTTGATTGGCAGGATGGACCGCGAGGGAGCAGCTCCTTACCGTAACTGGGTGTACGAAGCTTTCGGTGCTCCCGGAGTCCAGCAGGCACGAGATCGCGTGGCCGTTGATTTTCACCGTCGTCGACGCGGTGGCCAGGTTGTGCGGGCG
Source organism: Scyliorhinus torazame (assembly GCF_047496885.1). Classification (NCBI taxonomy): domain Eukaryota; kingdom Metazoa; phylum Chordata; class Chondrichthyes; order Carcharhiniformes; family Scyliorhinidae; genus Scyliorhinus; species Scyliorhinus torazame. The sequence continues at coordinate 14,440,890 of NC_092738.1, read as the reverse complement.
AGATTGGTCCAGCGTCATTGAAGCGAGCTGCAGGTAGCCGTCGGATGCTTCGGGTGGCGAGCATGTGCGGTTCCGATGTCAGGATGTCCAGAGACCCTGTGGGGGACAAGATGGCGGCGCCCATGGTGCGCACATTGCGGGGTCGGGACAACATGGCGGTGCCCATGGTGCGCAAATTGCGGGGTTGGGACAAGATGGCGGCGCCCATGGGGCGCACGTGGCCGAAGGGGGACAAGATGGCGGCGCTCATTGGTCGCACATGGACCCGGGAGGAGAAGATGGCAGCTCCCATTGTGCGTCTGGCGTGGGGGAGGGGGCGATAGCGGGCACGATCACAGCGACTGCGCGGGCCTAGCACACAGCCGCGAAGTGGCACTTTTTACTGCAGGCTTTACAAACTGCAGTGCGGGCCGGGCAGTGTTGGCGGGGGTGCTTCTGCTGACCGCAGAAGTAGCAGCGGGGACCCCCGGGGTGCGTGGATCGGCGTGCGCCGCAGGCGTATTGGGAAGGCAGGGCCCCGGCTGAGGAGGTCGTCGGCGGGGTCCAGGAGGGGTAGGAAGGAGTAGAAGGGTGGGCAGCGCGGCGGGAGGGGTACGATTGTACATTATGGGATGCAACCGTCATGGAGAGCGCCACGGTTTTCGTCTCCGCCAGTTCGGGCGTGGCCCCTTCCAGTAATCGTTCTTGGATGTGGTCCGATGCAATCCCTGTCACGAAGGCATCGCGCATGAGGAGATTCAAGTGTTCGGCGGCCGTAACGGCCTGACAGTCACAGTCCCGGACGAGTGGAATTAGGGCCCGCCAGAAGTCTTCGATGGACTCACCAGGTAATTGCGAGCGGGTGGCGAGTACATGCCTGGCGAAGAGCGTGTTCGCCTTCTGCGCGTAGTGTTCTTTGAGGAGTTCCATTGCTTTTGTGTAATTCGTGGCGTCTTGGATCAACGGGAACACGCTGGAGCTCAGTCTGGAGTACAGGGCGTTTATCTTCTGAGCCTCCGTTGGCGCAGGGTCCGCAGCGTTGATGTAGGCCTCAAAACATGCTAGCCAGTGAGTAAAGTATTTTCTGGCGTTGGGCGAGTACGGATCGAGCTGCAGGCGATCGAGCTTAATTCTGATGTCCATTCTGTGGAAAAATCCGACTGTAATAAATTGATGCACGATCAATTGCACAAAGACTAAAGTTGGATACAACTGTGGCTTTATTACAGTCAGATGCGTGGCCTCCTGCTGCAGCTGGCAAAATGGCAGGGCAATGGAGGTCAAGGGAAAGAGTAGGACCAGTCAAGGACAGGGATGGGGAGTTGTGTGTGGAGTCTGAAGAGATAGGCGAGATACTAAATGAATATTTTTTGTCAGTATTCACTCAGGAAAAAGATAATGTTGTGGAGGAGAATGCTGAGACCCAGGCCAGTAGAATAGATGGCATTGAGGTACGTAGGGAAGAGGTGTTGGCAATTCTGGACAGGCTGAAAATAGATAAGTCCCCGGGTCCTGATGGGATTTATCCTAGGATTCTCTGGGAGGCCAGGGAAGAGATTGCTGGACCTTTGGCTTTGATTTTTATGTCATCATTGGCTACAGGAATAGTGCCAGAGGACTGGAGGATAGCAAATGTGGTCCCTTTGTTCAAAAAGGGGAGCAGAGACAACCCCGGCAACTATAGACTGGTGAGCCTCACGTCTGTAGTGGGTAAAGTCTTGGAGGGGATTATAAGAGACAAGATTTATAATCATCTAGATAGGAATAATATGATCAGGGATAGTCAGCATGGCTTTGTGAAGGGTAGGTCATGCCTCACAAACCTTATCGAGTTCTTTGAGAAGGTGACTGAACAGGTAGACGAGGGTAGAGCAGTTGATGTGGTGTATATGGATTTCAGCAAAGCGTTTGATAAGGTTCCCCACGGTAGGCTATTGCAGAAAATACGGAGGCTGGGGATTGAGGGTGATTTAGAGATGTGGATCAGAAATTGGCTAGCTGAAAGAAGACAGAGGGTGGTGGTTGATGGGAAATATTCAGAATGGAGTTCAGTTACAAGTGGAGTACCACAAGGATCTGTTCTGGGGCCGTTGCTGTTTGTCATTTCTATCAATGACCTAGAGGAAGGCGCAGAAAGGTGGGTGAGTAAATTTGCAGACGATACTAAAGTCGGTGGTGTTGTCGATAGTGTGGAAGGATGTCGCAGGTTACAGAGGGATATAGAGAAGCTGCAGAGCTGGGCTGAGAGGTGGCAAATGGAGTTTAATGTAGAGAAGTGTGAGGTGATTCACTTTGGAAGGAATAACAGGAATGCGGAATAATTGGCTAATGGTAAAGTTCTTGAAAGTGTGGATGAGCAGAGGGATCTAGGTGTCCATGTACATAAATCCCTGAAAGTTGCCACCCAGGTTGATAGGGTTGTGAAGAAGGCCTATGGAGTGTTGGCCTTTATTGGTAGAGGGATTGAGTTCCGGAGTCGGAAGGTCATGTTACAGCTGTACAGAACTCTGGTACGGCCGCATTTGGAGTATTGCGTACAGTTCTGGTCACCGCATTATAGGAAGGACGTGGAGGCTTTGGAGCGGGTGCAGAGGAGATTTACCAGGATGTTGCCTGGTATGGAGGGAAAATCTTATGAGGAAAGGCTGATGGACTTGAGGTTGTTTTCGTTGGAGAGAAGGTTAAGAGGAGACTTAATAGAGGCATACAAAATGACCAGGGAGTTATATAGGGTGGACAGTGAGAGCCTTCTCCCGCGGATGGAAATGGCTGGCACGAGGAGACATAGCTTTAAACTGAGGGGTAATAGATATAGGACAGAGGTCAGAGGTAGGTTCTTTACGCAAAGAGTAGTGAGGCCGTGGAATGCCCTACCTGCAACAGTAGTGAACTCGCCAACATTGAGGGCATTTAAAAGTTTATTGGATAAACATATGGATGATAATGGCATAGTGTAGGTTAGATGGCTTTTGTTTTGGTGCAACATCGTGGGCCGAAGGGCCTGTACTGCGCTGTATCGTTCTATGTTCTATGTTCTATGCATATTTATACAGTTCTCCCTGGGTGGAGCCAGCCGGCAGGAGCTACCGGCGAACCTGTAGTGCAGGTCCTACCTTACATCCCCTAATACAGTGGATCACCACACTGGGGCGATACAAAATCTCGTAATTGTAGGTGGAGAGCTCGATCCTCTACCTCAAGATTTTATCATTTTTGATCTTGCCCCGCTGTGTTCATGATTTGATGTCAGGACAAGGCCTTTGAATCTAGCGAGAGGCCTCTCGCATGATTCGCGACACTCGAACCATCTCGCGAGATTCAACCGAACTGCCTATTTAAATGATCTATTAGGCTCATTCTCCTGGCACCCAGACTGGTCCCCACAAAGGAGGACCAGACGGAACAGCACTCCTGGAGGTCTCCCAGGGGACCGGAGGCCCCAGCTGCGTGCCCTTGAGCAGGGTGGTGCCCTGGCAGTGCCATCTGGGTGCCAGCCTGGCGCTGCTAAGGGGTCCAGGTGGCACTGCCGGTTGGCATGGACACTGCCAGGTTGGCACTGCCAAGTTGGCAATTTTTCCATGCGCGCGATTGGGCTGGGGGGTTGCTGGCATCCTGATCGCTTGCTACAGCGGGAGCTCTGCTTGTGGCCTCGGCTGTGCGTTTCCCGCTGAGGCCCCTTATACAGCGCGAGTCGCTAAATGCGCTCGCTATGGGACTTTGTTCCCAATGAGTTGAATCGCGGCGTTGTAAATATTTTGGTTGAATTCCGCCCACTGTATTGGTGTTGCTGCAATAGTGTTCCTTACATTATAAGAGTGACCACATTTCAGAAGTACTTAATTGGCTGCAAACACACTTTGACATGCCATTGAAGGAGGGGCTAGATAAATGCAACTTCTTTCTTTCTTCACCAGACTTGGCTCTTCACCTTGGCTTCTCTGCTTACCGCCAACATGAGGACATGAGGGCAAGGCTAACCTGTCATGTGGCGTGTGCAACCACACCCTGCCAGAATTCAAAAGAGATTGAGGCCACAGATAATGTGACTGGGGCTGGGGATGTGGTGTCAGAGCCAGGGAAGATAAATGAGGCATTTGGAGAGTATGACCAGGGACTTTATGAGGCAGACCCAGGAGGAGAGGAGGGGGACATGGGGTGGTTTCTGGACGAGCTGGAATTTCCCCAGGTGGAGGAAGCAAAGAGCCAGGCGTTGGAGGAGCCCCTGGGGCACTCAGGGGGTCGGCAGAGTGGCAGGGGATAATGAGGGGACAGAGGGAGCATCGGGTGTCGCTCTATGCTGATGACCTCTTGCTGTATGTTTCGGATCCGTTGGAGAGTATGGGAAGGATTATGGGCCTGCTGGGGAGGTTTGGAGGGTTCTCGGGATACAAGCTGAATGTCGGGAAAAGCGATGTATTCCCGGTGAATGAGCTGGCACAGCAGGCTAATTTAGGGGGGATGCCATTTACGGTAGCGAGGGATAGGTTTAGGTACTTGGGGATTCAGGTAGCCAGGGAATGGACGGGGCTCCATAAGTGGAACTTAACGAAGCTGGTGGAGGAGGCCAGGGAGGATCTTAAGAGGTGGGATACACTGCACTTAACGTTGGCGGGGAGGGTCCAAGTGGTGAAAATGAACATTCTGCCGAGGTTCTTGTTTATCTTTCAGGCTCTCCCGATCTTTATACCAAAGGCCTTTTTTCGGAAAGTGGACACAATCATCTCTGACTTTGTATGGGCGGGGAAGGTGCCGAGGGTGGGGAGGACCCTGCTACAGAGGCAGAGGCAGCAGGGGGGGTTGGCGTTGCCAAACTTGCTTCATTATTATTGGGCGGCGAATGTGGACAAGGTGCGGCGGTGGTGGGAAGGAGAAGGGGTAGAGTGGGCGAGGATGGAGGAGGAATCTTGTAAGGGGTCTAGTTTGAGGGCTATGTTGACGACAGCATTGCCAATGGCTCCGAGTGGGTATTCAGGGAGCCCAGTGGTGCAGTCCACGGTGAAGATATGGAATCAGCTGAGGAGGCATTTTAGGGTGGAAGGGATGTCGGTGCTAACGCCGCTGTGCGAGAATCATGGGTTTGAGCCGGGGGGGGGATGGATAGTGTATACAGGAGGTGGAGGGAAGTGGGGCTGGTCAAGGTGAGGGATTTGTATTTGGAGGAAGGGTTCGCCAGTCTGGAGGAGCTAAGGGAGAGGGTAGAGCTGCCGAGGGGGAGTGAGTTCAGGTATCTACAGGTTAGGGACTTTGCACGAATGTCTGGAAGGGGTTCCCTAGATTGCCGGGATACACCCTGCTGGAGCGACTGCTGCTTCCGGATGTGGAAGGGGAGGGAAGAATTGGGGATATATATAAGTGGTTGGAGGAGCAGGGAGGCGAGCGGGTGGTGAAGATCAAGGAGAAATGGGAAGCGGAGTTGGGAATGGAGATCAATTGAGGAGTATGGAGTGAGGCACTGCGAAGGGTAAACGGGACCTCCGCTTGTGCAAGGATGACCCTGATACAGTTTAAGGTGGTGCACAGGGTGCATATGACTCGGGCGAGAATGAGTGGGTTCTTTCAGGGGGTAGCAGATGAGTGTGAGAGGTGTGGGCGGGGGCCAGCGAATCATGCGCACATGTTTTGGGGTTGTGAAAAATTGGGAATATTCTGGGCGGGGGTGTTCCTGGTCTTAGCCAGGATAGTGGAGGAGGGAGTGGACCCGGGCCCTTTGGTGGCGATATTTGGGGTTTCAGAGAAGCCGGAGCTCATGGAGAGGAGGAAGGCCGATGTCTTGGCCTTCGCCTCTCTCATTGCACGGCGATGGATTTTGCTGGAGTGACGGTCGGCATCGCCACCGGGGGTAGCAGCTTGGTTGGGTGACCTGTATGACTTCCTGCGGTTAGAGAAGATAAAGTATGAGTTAAGGAGCTCAGCAGGGGAGTTTGAGAAAAGGTGGGGGATGTTTGTGACCGTGTTTGAGGAGCTGCTCGTCGCAGGGGGTGTGGGGGGGGGGGGGGGGTGAAAAAGGAGAAAAAATCTGTACAAACTGTATAGTTGATTGTTGGGAAGAATGTTTCCCGGGGTGTTTATTTGCTGTAACCTACTTTGATACACGTTTGAATAAAATGCGTTCAAAAAAACAAGATAATGTGACTCTTGTTTCAGTAGGAATGGCTGGGGGAGGGAGGACAGGGAGGGTGGAAACGTTCCATCAAATCTATAAGATATGGAGGTATTTGATATAACTGCAAGTGCAAAAGATGCGGGAACTGCCCTTCCTCTTGCAAACTCACATGTTTTATGTGTCATTGGTGATACAGAACTTCTAAGATTTGCAAAGTAGTGTCCAAAGATGTGCAGGTTAGGTGGATTGGCCATGCTAAATTGCCCTTAGTGTCCAAAAAGGTTGGATTGGGTTACAGGGATAGGGTGGGGATGTGGGCTTGGGTAGGGTGCTCTTTCCAAGGGCCGGTGCAGACTCGATGGGCCGAATGGCCTCCTTCTGCATTGTAAATTCTATGACTATGACTCATGTGCGTGGTATGCTGATAATCCAGCTCGGTGTGAGATCCGTCCACTATTCAAGTCGCTGTCATTGAAATGGGCGTCACCATTCAGGTCGGTGTCATTGAAATGGGCGTCACCATTCAAGTCGCTGTCATTGAAATGGGCGTCGCCATTCAGGTCGGTGTCATTGAAATGGGCGTCACCATTCAGGTCGCTGTCATTGAAATGGGCGTCGCCATTCAGGTCGCTGTCATTGAAATGGGCGTCGCCATTCAAGTCACTGTCATTGAAATGGGCGTCGCCATTCAAGTCGCTGTCATTGAAATGGGCGTCGCCATTCAAGTCGCTGTCATTGAAATGGGCGTCACCATTCAGGTCGCTGTCATTGAAATGGGCGTCGCCATTCAAGTCGCTGTCATTGAAATGGGCGTCGCCATTCAAGTCGCTGTCATTGAAATGGGCGTCGCCATTCAAGTCGCTGTCATTGAAATGGGCGTCACCATTCAGGTCGCTGTCATTGAAATGGGCGTCGCCATTCAAGTCACTGTCATTGAAATGGGCGTCGCCATTCAAGTCGCTGTCATTGAAATGGGCGTCGCCATTCAAGTCGCTGTCATTGAAATGGGCGTCACCATTCAGGTCGCTGTCATTGAAATGGGCGTCACCATTCAGGTCGCTGTCATTGAAATGGGCGTCGCCATTCAAGTCGCTGTCATTGAAATGGGCGTCGCCATTCAAGTCGCTGTCATTGAAATGGGCGTCGCCATTCAAGTCGCTGTCATTGAAATGGGCGTCACCATTCAGGTCGCTGTCATTGAAATGGGCGTCGCCATTCAAGTCGCTGTCATTGAAATGGGCGTCGCCATTCAGGTCGCTGTCATTGAAATGGGCGTCGCCATTCAAGTCGCTGTCATTGAAATGGGCGTCACCATTCAAGTCACTGTCATTGAAATGGGCGTCGCCATTCAAGTCGCTGTCATTGAAATGGGCGTCGCCATTCAAGTCGCTGTCATTGAAATGGGCGTCGCCATTCAAGTCGCTGTCATTGAAATGGGCGTCGCCATTCAAGTCGCTGTCATTGAAATGGGCGTCACCATTCAGGTCGCTGTCATTGAAATGGGCGTCACCATTCAAGTCGCTGTCATTGAAATGGGCGTCGCCATTCAAGTCGCTGTCATTGAAATGGGCGTCACCATTCAGGTCGCTGTCATTGAAATGGGCGTCGCCATTCAAGTCACTGTCATTGAAATGGGCGTCGCCATTCAGGTCGCTGTCATTGAAATGGGCGTCGCCATTCAAGTCGCTGTCATTGAAATGGGCGTCGCCATTCAGGTCGCTGTCATTGAAATGGGCGTCGCCATTCAAGTCGCTGTCATTGAAATGGGCGTCGCCATTCAGGTCGCTGTCATTGAAATGGGCGTCACCATTCAAGTCGCTGTCATTGAAATGGGCGTCACCATTCAAGTTGCTGTCATTGAAATGGGCGTCGCCATTCAAGTCGCTGTCATTGAAATGGGCGTCACCATTCAAGTCGCTGTCATTGAAATGGGCGTCGCCATTCAAGTCGCTGTCATTGAAATGGGCGTCGCCATTCAAGTCGCTGTCATTGAAATGGGCGTCGCCATTCAGGTCGCTGTCATTGAAATGGGCGTCGCCATTCAAGTCGCTGTCATTGAAATGGGCGTCGCCATTCAGGTCGCTGTCATTGAAATGGGCGTCGCCATTCAAGTCGCTGTCATTGAAATGGGCGTCGCCATTCATGTCGCTGTCATTGAAATGGGCGTCACCATTCAGGTCGCTGTCATTGAAATGGGCGTCACCATTCAAGTCGCTGTCATTGAAATGGGCGTCGCCATTCAAGTCGCTGTCATTGAAATGGGCGTCGCCATTCAAGTCGCTGTCATTGAAATGGGCGTCGCCACTCAGGTCGCTGTCATTGAAATGGGTGTCACCATTCAGGTCGCTGTCATTGAAATGGGCGTCGCCATTCAAGTCGCAGTCATTGAAATGGGCGTCGCCATTCAGGTCGCTGTCATTGAAATGGGCGTCACCATTCAGGTCACTGTCATTGAAATGGGCGTCGCCATTCAAGTCGCTGTCATTGAAATGGGCGTCGCCATTCAAGTCGCTGTCATTGAAATGGGCGTCGCCATTCAAGTCGCTGTCATTGAAATGGGCGTCGCCATTCAAGTCGCTGTCGTTGAAATGGACGTCACCATTCAAGTCGCTGTCATTGAAATGGGCGTCGCCATTCAGGTCGCTGTCATTGAAATGGGCGTCACCATTCAAGTCGCTGTCATTGAAATGGGCGTCGCCATTCAAGTCGCTGTCATTGAAATGGGCGTCGCCATTCAAGTCGCTGTCATTGAAATGGGCGTCGCCATTCAGGTCGCTGTCATTGAAATGGGCGTCGCCATTCAAGTCGCTGTCATTGAAATGGGCGTCACCATTCAAGTCGCTGTCATTGAAATGGGCGTCGCCATTCAAGTCGCTGTCATTGAAATGGGCGTCGCCATTCAAGTCGCTGTCATTGAAATGGGCGTCGCCATTCAGGTCGCTGTCATTGAAATGGGCGTTGCCATTCAGGTCGCTGTCATTGAAATGGGTGTCGCCATTCAAGTCGCTGTCATTGAAATGGGCGTCGCCATTCAGGTCGCTGTCATTGAAATGGGCGTCGCCATTCAAGTCGCTGTCATTGAAATGGGCGTTGCCATTCAAGTCGCTGTCATTGAAATGGGCGTCGCCATTCAGGTCGCTGTCATTGAAATGGGCGTCGCCATTCAAGTCGCTGTCATTGAAATGGGCGTCGCCATTCAAGTCGCTGTCATTGAAATGGGCGTCACCATTCAAGTCGCTGTCATTGAAATGGGCGTCGCCATTCAAGTCGCTGTCATTGAAATGGGCGTCACCATTCAAGTCACTGTCATTGAAATGGGCGTCGCCATTCAAGTCGCTGTCATTGAAATGGGCGTCGCCATTCAGGTCGCTGTCATTGAAATGGGCGTCACCATTCAAGTCACTGTCATTGAAATGGGCGTCGCCATTCAAGTCACTGTCATTGAAATGGGCGTCGCCATTCAAGTCGCTGTCATTGAAATGGGCGTCACCATTCAAGTCACTGTCATTGAAATGGGCGTCGCCATTCAGTCACTGTCATTGAAATGGGCGTCGCCATTCAAGTCGCTGTCATTGAAATGGGCGTCGCCATTCAAGTCACTGTCATTGAAATGGGCGTCGCCATTCAAGTCGCTGTCATTGAAATGGGCGTCACCATTCAAGTCGCTGTCATTGAAATGGGCGTCACCATTCAGGTCACTGTCATTGAAATGGGCGTCGCCATTCAAGTCGCTGTCATTGAAATGGGCGTCGCCATTCAAGTCGCTGTCATTGAAATGGGCGTCGCCATTCAAGTCGCTGTCATTGAAATGGGCGTCGCCATTCAAGTCGCTGTCATTAAAATGGGCGTCACCATTCAAGTCGCTGTCATTGAAATGGGCGTCACCATTCAAGTCGCTGTCATTGAAATGGGCGTCGCCATTCAAGTCGCTGTCATTGAAATGGGCGTCGCCATTCAAGTCGCTGTCATTGAAATGGGCGTCGCCATTCAAGTCGCTGTCATTGAAATGGGCGTCACTATTCAAGTCGCTGTCATTGAAATGGGCGTCGCCATTCAAGTCACTGTCATTGAAATGGGCGTCGCCATTCAAGTCGCTGTCATTGAAATGGGCGTCACCATTCAAGTCGCTGTCATTGAAATGGGCCTCGCCATTCAAGTCACTGTCATTGAAATGGGCGTCGCCATTCAGTCGCTGTCATTGAAATGGGCGTCGCCATTCAAGTCGCTGTCATTGAAATGGGCGTCGCCATTCAAGTCGCTGTCATTGAAATGGGCGTCGCCATTCAAGTCGCTGTCATTGAAATGGGCGTCGCCATTCAAGTCACTGTCATTGAAATGGGCGTCGCCATTCAGTCGCTGTCATTGAAATGGGCGTCGCCATTCAAGTCGCTGTCATTGAAATGGGCGTCGCCATTCAAGTCGCTGTCATTGAAATGGGCGTCGCCAGTCCAATTACAAAACATGTACATAGATCCCTGAAAGTTGCCACCCGGGTTGATAGGGTGGTGAAGAAGGCCTATGGAGTGTTGGCCTTTATTGGTAGAGGGATTGAGTTCCGGAGTCAGGAGGTGATGTTGCAGCTGTACAAAACTCTGGTGCGGCCGCATTTGGAGTATTTCGTACAGTTCTGGTCACCGCATTATAGGAAGTACGTGGAGGCTTTGGAGCGGGTGCAGAGGAGATTTACCAGGATGTTGCCTGGTATGGAGGGAAGATCTTATGAGGGAAGGCTGAGAGACTTGAGGCTGTTTTCGTTAGAGAGAAGAAGGTTAAGAGGTGACTTAATAGAGGCATACAAGATGATCAGAGGATTGGATAGGGTGGACAGTGAGAGCCTTTTTCCTCGGATGGTGATGTCTAGCACGAGGGGACATAGCTTTAAATTGAGGGGAGATAGATATAGGACAGATGTCAGAGGTAGGTTCTTTACTCAGAGAGTAGTAAGGGTGTGGAATGCCCTGCCTGCAACAGTAGTGGACTCGCCAACATTAAGGACATTTAAATGGTCATTGGATAGACATATGGACGATCCTTCATTAAATGTTTTTAAGATAAAGATAGATAGTTTTTTGAAGAATTAAGGGATTATGGTGTTCGGGCCGGAGAGTGGAGCTGAGTCCACAAAAGATCAGCCATGATCTCATTGAGTGGTGGAGCAGGCTCGAGGGGCCAGTTGGCCTACTCCTGCTCCTAGTTCTTATGTTCTTATAAGGGAATAGTGTAGATGGGCTTTAGAGTGGTTTCGCAGGTCGGCGCAACATCGAGGGCCGAAGGGCCTGTACTGCGCTGTAATGTTCTATGTTCTAGAAGGATTGTGTATAAATTGTGGAGCACTGGACTAGTCATCCTAAAACCCAGGGTAATGCTCTGGGGACATGGGTTCGAATCCCACCAATGGTGTTATTTGAATTCAATAAAAATCTGGAATTAAAAGTCCAATGATGACCATGAAATCATTGTTGATTGTCTCAAAAACCCATCTGCTTCACTAATGTCATTTATGGAAGGAAATCTGCCGTCCTTACCCGGTCTGGCCTACATGTGACTCCAGACCCACAGCAATGTGGTTGACTCTTAAAAGAAAATGGCCGAGCGAGACACTCAGTTCAAGGGCAATTAGGGATGGGTAATAAATGCTGGCCCAGCCCGCGATGCCCCCACCCCACGCTGTTCATGTTTTGCGTCTGCTGCGGCACCACCTCACTGAATGTGGCTGCTACTCCAAGAATATGATGACCGAGAGGTACACTGTGTGTGACAGGTGCCAGTATAGCTCTGATCCAAAGGGAGCGTTGCACACACACTACAGCTCAGTCAATGCCAATTAGAAAGGACTACCCCCCTCCACCCACCCCCGCTCAATACTTTCTCTCTCGCTTATTGTGCTGCTCAACCACATGGACTACAACAATCTGCATTTGTACAGCACCCTGGATGTAATAAACACATCCCAAGGCACTTCACTGGAGCATCATCAGTCAGAAACGTGACTCTGAGTCACGTCAGGTGCTATTAAGTCAGGTGACCAAAAGCGCGGACAAAGAGGTCATTTTTAAGAAACGTCTTCAAAAGGAGGAAGAGGCAGTGAGGTTTTGGGAAGGAATTCCAGAGCTTAGGACCTGTGCAGCTGAAGGCACGGTCACCCATGGTGGAGCAATTAAAATCAAGGATGCACAAGAGACCAGATTTGGAGCATGTAGGACCATCAATGTGACGCAAGGCAGGTTGAGGTAATATCAATCAAAGGCTTTATTGAGCAGAACTTGTACCCCAGCAGCTTGGTTACAGAATGTAGCTGCTGAGAGAAACCTGGGTTCTTATACCGTCATTTCTGGGTGGAGCCCAGTAGGCGGCAGATCCTATCAGGACCCAGTATCTATCTACCAATAGCCTGTCGGCATCATGGTGTACCGTATTACTCCTAATACATACCACCACATTCACCCCTTGTTAAAAAGGAACCCGGCAGGATGGTGGGTCGCATGGTGGTAGGGGTTTACAGGGCCGGTATTGTGCCGTAACTATGAACTATATACAAAAACGCCGCTTTAACTGGGCCAAACAGGGTCGGCATTGTGCCGTAACTATGAACTATATACAAGAATGCCGCTTTAACTGGGCTACTGAAACATTGATATGACTTAAAGCGATTCGATGAGCCGGGTGGGTGCCCTGGTCGTCCTTTCCGATCGTCTCAGGCCAGGTGGTGGTGATGGTGCTGGCTCGGGTCCTGTCATCTCTGGGAGCGTAGCGCTGTCCCCTATGTCCTTACTCCTGGGCGGGCCTGGGAGGAGAACTGATCCCCCTGGGAAGGGATTGACTGCGGGATGCGCCGGCGGGAGTGAGGGGGTGATTGGTGTTGGGAGGTGTGGGGAGCTCCGGCGGGCGCCAGGTCCCGCAGGGAGACCGTGTCCTGTCGGCCACCGGGGTACGCCAGGTAGGCATATTGCGGGTTCGCGTGGAGGAGATGCACCCTTTCCACCAGCGGGTCTGATTTCTGCGCCCGCACATGTTTCCGGAGCAGGATGGGTCCCGGGGCTGCCAGCCAGGTCGGAAGTGGCGTTCCAGAGGAGGACTTCCTAGGGAAAACAAGGAGGCGCTCGTGAGGCGTTTGGTTGGTTGTGGTGCACAGCAGGGACCGGATAGAGTGAAGGGCATCCGGGAGGACTTCCTGCCAGCGGGAAATTGGGAGACTCCTAGACCGATGGGCCAGTAGGACGGCCTTCCAGACCGTTCCATTCTCCCTGTCTACCTGCCCGTTCCCCCGGGGGTTGTAACTGGTCATCCTGCTCGAGGCTATGCCCTTGCTGAGCAGGAATTGACGCAGCTCGTCACTCATGAAAGTCACCCTATCGCTATGGACGTAGGCGGGGAAACCGAACCATGTAAAAATGGTGCAGAGGGCTTTAATGACCGTGGCCGCGGTCATGTCGGGGCAGGGGATGGCGAAGGAGAAACGAGAGTACTCGTCCACCACGTTCAGGAAGTATATGTTGCGGTCAGTGGAGGGGAGGGGGCCTTTGAAATCCAAACTGAGGCGTTCAAAGGGTCGAGAGGCCTTTATCAGGTGTGCTCTATCTGGCCTGAAAAAGTGCGGTTTGCACTCAGCGCAGATCTGGCAGTTCCTGGTGACTGTTCGGACCTCCTCGACGGAGTAAGGGAGGTTGCGGGCCTTGAGGAAATGGTAGAAACGAGTGACCCCCGGGTGGCAGAGGTCCTCGAAGAGGGCTTGTAGACGGTCCACTTGTACATTGGCACATGTGCCGCGAGATCGGGCATCGGAGGGCTCGTTCAGCTTTCCGGGACGGTACAAGATCTCATAGTTGTAGGTGGAGAGTTCGATCCTCCACCGCAGGATCTTGTCGTTCTTTATCTTGCCCCGCTGCGCATTATCGAACATGAAGGCAACCGACCGTTGGTCAGTGAGGAGAGTGAATCTCCTACCGGCCAGGTAATGCCTCCAATGTCGCACAGCTTCCACTATTGCTTGTGCCTCCTTTTCCACTGAGGAGTGGCGGATTTCTGAAGCGTGGAGGGTTCGGGAGAAGAAGGCCACGGGTCTGCCTGCTTGGTTGAGGGTGGCCGCCAGAGCTACATCTGATGCGTCGCTCTCGACTTGGAAGGGGAGGGACTCGTCGATGGCGCGCATCGTGGCCTTTGCGATATCCGTTTTGATGCGGCTGAAGGCCTGGCATACCTCTGTCGTCAGGGGAAAAGTAGTGGACTGGATTAGTGAACGGGCCTTGTCGGCGTATTGGGGAACCCACTGGGCGTAATAAGAAAAGAAGCCCAGGCAACGTTTCAGGGCTTTGGCTCAGTGGGGGAGAGGGAACTCCATGAGGGGGCGCATGCGTTCAGGATCGGGGCCTATCACTCCATTACGCACTACGTAGCCCAGGATGGCTAGACGGTCGGTGCTGAACACGCATTTTTCCTCATTGTAAGTGAGGTTCAGGGCGTTAGCGGTCTGGGGGAATTTGCGGAGGTTGGCGTCGTGGTCCTGCTGGTCGTGGCCGCAGATGGTGACGTTGTCGAGGTACGGGAACGTGGCCCGCAAACCATACCGGTCAACCATTCTGTCCATCTCCCGTTGGAAGACTGAGACTCCATTTGTGACGCCGAATGGAACCCTCAGGAAGTGGTAGAGCCGCCCATCTGCTTCGAAGGCCGTGTACTTGCGGTCACCTGGGCGGATGGGGAGCTGGTGATATGCGGACTTGAGGTCCACGGTGGAAAAAAACCTTGTACTGTGCAATCCGATTGACCATGTCGGATATGCGGGGGAGAGGGTACGCATCCAGCTGCGTGTACCTATTGATGGTTTGACTATAGTCGATGACCATCCTCTGCTTCTCCCCGGTCTTTACGACTACCACCTGGGCTCTCCAGGGACTGTTGCTAGCCTGGATGATGCCTTCCTTTAGCAGCCTCTGGACTTCAGACTGGATGAATGTTCGGTCCTGGGCGCTGTACCGTCTGCTCCTAGTGGCGACGGGCTTGCAATCCGGGGTAAGGTTCGCAAACAAGGAAGGTGGTTCAACCTTGAGGGTCGCGAGGCCGCAGACAGTCAGTGGGGGTATAGGGCCGCCAAATTTAAAAGTTAAGCTCTGGAGGTTGCATTGTAAGTCCAACCCCAGGAGTGTGGGCGCACAGAGATGGGGAGGACATACAGCCGGTAATTTTTGAACTGTGGGTCGCTGGGGGGCTGAGTCGGTGGTCCCATTTCTTCCCCGGAGAGCGCGGCCACCCCGCGGGACTTGCACACCGTCGAGTAGTGGCCCTTTTTCCCGCAGCTTTTACAGGTTGCTGAGTGGGCCGGGCAGCGCTGCCGGGGGTGTTTCGGTTGGCCGCAAAAATAGCAGCGGGGCCCCCCCGAGTGGTCTGGGGTTCTGGCCGTGCAGGTTTGCGGGGGTGCCGGAGAGTCAATCGCGGCGGGGGTCCACGAAGCCCAAGGGGTTGCAGTGCGGTCGGGGGCGTAGGCGTGGGCGTTTCGCGAGGCCACATCGAGGGATGCCGCCAGGGCCCGAGCTTATGTGAGTCCCAGAGATTCTTTCTCCAAAAGTCTCTGGCGGATCTGGGATGAAGACAAACCTGTCACATACGCATCGCGGACCAGGAGCTCCGTGTGTTCGTTCGCCGTTACCGCCGGGCAGTTGCAGCTTCTTCCCAGGATCTGCAGAGCATTGAAGAACTCATCCAGCGATTCTCCGGGAAGTTGTCGTCGTGTCGCGAGTTGGTAGCGTGCAAAAACCTGGTTGGCGGGCCGGATGTAGATGTCTTTCAGCGTGGCGATGGCTGCAGGGAAATCGTCCTCGTCCTCGATAAGGGAGTAGATGTCAGGACTCACCCTGGAATGGAGGACTTGCAACTTCTGTTCATCCGTTGGTTTGCTGGGGGCCGTTCGGAGGTAGCCCTCAAAACACGCCAGCCAGTGCTTAAAAACCGAGGCAGAGTTAGCTACTTGGGGGCCGATTCGCAGGCACTCCGGGGTGATCCGAAGCTCCATATTCCTACTTCGTCTTTTATTTTAAGTCTGCTCAATAAATTGTAGGACCATCAATGTGACGCAAGGCAGGTTGAGGTAACATCAATCAAAGGCTTTATTGAGCAGAACTTGTTCCCCAGCAGCTTGGTTACAGAATGCAGCTGCTGAGAGAAACCTGGGTTCTTATACCGTCATTTCTGGGTGGAGCCCAGTAGGCGGCAGATCCTATCAGGACCCAGTATCTATCTACCAATAGCCTGTCGGCATCATGGTGTACCGTATTACCCCTAATACATACCACCACAGAGCAATGCAAAGATCTCTAAAGGTTGGAGGGGCTGGAGGGGGTTATAGAGATACGGAGGGGTGTCGGGGCTGGAGGAGGTCACAAAGATGGGGAGGGGGTGTAGGGCCTGGAGGAGGTGACAGAGATAGGGAGGGTTGTAGGGCCTGGAGGAGGTTACAGAGATAGGTAGAATTGTAGGGCCTGGAGGAGGTTACAGAGATAGGGAGGGTTGTAGGGCCTGGAGGAGGTTACAGAGATAGGGAGGGTTGTAGGGTCTGGAGGAGGTTACAGAGATAGGGAGAATTGTAGGGCCTGGAGGAGGTTACAGAGATAGGGAGGGTTGTAGGGCCTGGAGGAGGTTACAGAGATAGGTAGAATTGTAGGGCCTGGAGGAGGTTACAGAGATAGGGAGGGTTGTAGGGCCTGGAGGAGGTTACAGAGATAGGGAGGGTTGTAGGGTCTGGAGGAGGTTACAGAGATAGGGAGAATTGTAGGGCCTGGAGGAGGTTACAGAGATAGGGAGGGTTGTAGGGCCTGGAGGAGGTTACAGAGATAGGGAGGGTTGTCGGGCCAGGCGAGGTTACAGAGATAGGGCGAGTGTGTAGGGGCGGGAGGAGGTTACAGAGATAGGGAGGGTTGTAGGGGCTGGAGGAGGATACAGAGATAGGGAGGGTTGTAGGGGGCTGGAGGAGGTTACAGCGATAGGGAGGGTTGTAGGGTCTGGAGGAGGTTACAGAGATAGGGAGGGTTGTAGGGGCTGGAGGAGGTTACAGCGATAGGGAGGGTTGTAGGGTCTGGAGGAGGTTACAGAGATAGGGAGGGTTGTAGGGGCCTGGAGGAGGTTATAGAGATTAGGAGAGTTGTAGGGGCCTGGAGGAGGTTACAGAGATAAGGAGGGTTGTAGGGGACGAAGGAGGTTACAGAGATAGGGAGGGTTGTAGGGGCTGGAGCAGGTTACAGAGATAGGGAGGGTTGTCGGGCCTGGAGGAGGTTACAGAGATCGGGAGGGTTGTCGGGCCTGGAGGAGGTTACAGAGATAGGGAGGGTTGTCGGCCCTGGAGAGGTTACAGAGATAGGGAGGGTTGTCGGGCCTGGAGGAGGTTACAGAGATAGGGAGGGTTGTAGGGGCTGGAGGAGGTTACAGAGATAGGGAGGGGTGTAGGGGGCTGGAGGAGGTTACAGAGATAGGGAGGGTTGTCGGGCCTGGAGGAGGTTACATAGATAGGGAGGGGTGTAGGGGGCTGGAGGAGGTTACAGAGATAGGGAGGGTTGTCGGGCCTGGAGGAGGTTACAGAGATAGGGAGTGTTGGAGGGCCTGGAGGAGGTTACAGAGATAGGGAGGGGTGTAGGGGGCTGGAGGAGGTTACAGAGATAGGGTGGGTTGTCGGGCCTGGAGGAGGTTACAGAGATAGGGAGTGTTGGAGTGCCTGGAGAGGTTACAGAGATAGGGAGGGTTGTCGGGCCTGGAGGAGGTTACAGAGATAGGGAGGGGTGTAGGGGGCTGGACGAGGTTACAGAGATAGGGAGGGTTGTCGGGCCTGGAGGAGGTTACAGAGATAGGGAGGGGTGTAGGGGGCTGGAGGAGGTTACAGAGATAGGGAGGGTTGGAGGGCCTGGAGGAGGTTACAGAGATAGGGAGGGGTGTAGGGGCTGGAGGAGGTTACAGAGATAGGGAGAATTGTAGGGCCTGGAGGAGGTTACAGAAATAGGGAGGGTTGTAGGGCCTGGAGGAGGTTACAGAGATAGGGAGGGTTGGTGGGCCTGGAGGAGGTTACAGAGATAGGGAGGGTTGTCGGGCCTGGAGGAGGATACAGAGATAGGATTGTAGGGGCGGGAGGAGGTTACAGAGATAGGGAGGGTTGTAGGGGCTGGAGGAGGATACAGAGATAGGGAGGGTTGTAGGGGGCTGGAGGAGGTTACAACAATAGGGAGGGTTATAGGGTCTGGAGGAGGTTACAGAGATAGGGAGGGTTGTAGGGGCTGGAGGAGGTTACACAGATAGGGAGGGTTGTAGGATCTGGAGGAGGTTACAGAGATAGAGAGGGTTGTAGGGGCTGGAGGAGGTTACAGAGATAGGGAGGGGTGTACGGACTGGAGGAGGTTACAGAGATAGGGAGGGTTGTCGGGCCTGGAGAGGTTACAGAGATCGGGAGGGTTGTCGGGCCTGAAGGAGGTTACAGAGATAGGGAGGGTTGTAGGGACTGGAGGAGGTTACAAAGATAGGGAGGGTTGTCGGGCCTGGAGGAGGTTACAGATATCGGGAGGGTTGTCGGGCCTGGAGGAGGTTACAGAGATAGGGAGGGTTGTAGGGGGCTGGAGGAGGTGACAGAGATAGGGAGAGTTGTAGGGGAGGAAGGAGGTTACAGAAATAGGGAGGGTTGTAGGGGCTGGAGCAGGTTACAGAGATAGGGAGGGTTGTTGGGCTTGGAGGAGGTTACAGAGATCGGGAGGGTTGTCGGGCCTGGAGGAGGTTACAGAGATAGGGAGGGTTGTAGGGGCTGGAGCAGGTTACAGAGATAGGGAGGGTTGTCGGGCCTGGAGAGGTTACAGAGATAGGGAGGGGTGTAGGGGCTGGAGGAGGTTACAGAGATAGGGAGGGTTGTCGGGCCTGGAGAGGTTACGGAGATAGGGAGGGTTGTAGGGGCTGGAGGAGGTTACAGAGATAGGGAGGGGTGTAGGGGGCTGGACGAGGTTACAGAGATAGGGAGGGTTGTCGGGCCTGGAGGAGGTTACAGAGATAGGGAGGGGTGTAGGGGGCTGGAGGAGGTTACAGAGATAGGGAGGGTTGGAGGGCCTGGAGGAGGTTACAGAGATAGGGAGGGGTGTAGGGGCTGGAGGAGGTTACAGAGATAGGGAGAATTGTAGGGCCTGGAGGAGGTTACAGAAATAGGGAGGGTTGTAGGGCCTGGAGGAGGTTACAGAGATAGGGAGGGTTGGTGGGCCTGGAGGAGGTTACAGAGATAGGGAGGGTTGTCGGGCCTGGAGGAGGATACAGAGATAGGATTGTAGGGGCGGGAGGAGGTTACAGAGATAGGGAGGGTTGTAGGGGCTGGAGGAGGATACAGAGATAGGGAGGGTTGTAGGGGGCTGGAGGAGGTTACAACAATAGGGAGGGTTATAGGGTCTGGAGGAGGTTACAGAGATAGGGAGGGTTGTAGGGGCTGGAGGAGGTTACACAGATAGGGAGGGTTGTAGGATCTGGAGGAGGTTACAGAGATAGAGAGGGTTGTAGGGGCTGGAGGAGGTTACAGAGATAGGGAGGGGTGTACGGACTGGAGGAGGTTACAGAGATAGGGAGGGTTGTCGGGCCTGGAGAGGTTACAGAGATCGGGAGGGTTGTCGGGCCTGAAGGAGGTTACAGAGATAGGGAGGGTTGTAGGGACTGGAGGAGGTTACAGAGATAGGGAGGGTTGTCGGGCCTGGAGGAGGTTACAGATATCGGGAGGGTTGTAGGGCCTGGAGGAGGTTACAGAGATAGGGAGGGTTGTAGGGGGCTGGAGGAGGTGACAGAGATAGGGAGAGTTGTAGGGGAGGAAGGAGGTTACAGAAATAGGGAGGGTTGTAGGGGCTGGAGCAGGTTACAGAGATAGGGAGGGTTGTCGGGCTTGGAGGAGGTTACAGAGATCGGGAGGGTTGTCGGGCCTGGAGGAGGTTACAGAGATAGGGAGGGTTGTCGGGCTTGGAGGAGGTTACAGAGATCGGGAGGGTTGTCGGGCCTGGAGGAGGTTACAGAGATAGGGAGGGTTGTAGGGGCTGGAGCAGGTTACAGAGATAGGGAGGGTTGTCGGGCCTGGAGAGGTTACAGAGATAGGGAGGGGTGTAGGGGCTGGAGGAGGTTACAGAGATAGGGAGGGTTGTAGGGGCTGGAGGAGGTTACAGAGATAGGAAGGGGTGTAGGGGGCTGGAGGAGGTTACAGAGATAGGGAGGGGTGTAGGGGGCTGGAGGAGGTTACAGAGATAGGGAGGGTTGTAGGGACTGGAGGAGGTTACAGAGATAGGGAGGGTTGTAGGGACTGGAGGAGGTTACAGAGATAGGGAGGGTTGTCGGGCCTGGAGGAGGTTCCAGAGATCGGGAGGGGTGTAGGGGGCTGGAGGTGATTACAGAGATAGGGAGGGTTGTAGGGGCTGGAGGAGGTTATAGAGATAGGGAGGTTTGTCGGGCCTGGAGGATGAGGTCAGCAAACACTGGGGTGATGGAGAAGAGATAAAAGGAATGATTTTTTTCCCCAGGCTTCAGCGACTGTTTCTTGTTATTTTTAAGGGCTACTAGTGTGTATAAGACCGTAATGTCATTACTGTTTTTATGACAAGGAATAACCTGTAAAGAATGACTGGAGAATTTGATTTGTAATTGATGCTCGATCAATGACTCCAGAAGCGAGATTGGATGGCAATTGAAGGCTTTACTGGACTAGATGTTTCCCCCAGCAGCGCAGGTACAGAATGCGGCTGCTAGGGAGACACAGATTCTTATACTCCGCCTTACTGGGCGGAACCAGCAGTCAGGCTTCACCAATGATCTTCCTGTCTCAGGTACCTCCCACACCAATGATCTTACAGCCTCAACCGAGGTACCGTAATACCCCTAATACCGACTACCACATTCACCCCCTGTTAAAAAATAGAGTCCGGCGGGGGTGGTGGTCTCGCGTCATACAGTGGTAGAGGTTATGGTGGTACCCGTCGGTGGTACAGTGTTTTGCCTTATTACATGTCACAACTATTTACAGTATTCATTTTACATGCACATATCAGAATGAAGCAATTAGTCGATCGGGGGCCCTGGTCATCCTCTGTGTTCGTCACAGTTTCAGCGGTGATGCAGGCGCCGGCTCGGGCATCCGTGACTCCGGGAGCGTGACTTCGGCTTCTTCAGTAGCTTCATCATCCCTGGGTGGGACCAGTGGAAGAACCGATCCACCTGGGAAGGGGGCAGCCGTGGGGTGCGCCGGTGGGAGGTGTAGCCACTTAAATGGGCCAACCCCCGATTTAAAATGGTGAACGGCAAAGGCTGATGGGAAAGTCAGCCAACACAGACAGAAACCAGCAGGTGCAGTGATACCAACGACCATCAGCATAACAATGTAGCAGCCATCTACATACTGATGAGCAATCCCCGGGAACAATATGTAACATTTTGGACACACAAAGCAAAGCCAGACTCCTCGGCGCCAGCAGGAGCCAACACAAAGGAGGTGAACGAACACCTCAAGACTGCCCATCGATCAGGGAACCGCTCCAGTATTGGAGAAAATCGAACCAAGCGATTGGGACAAAGTCCAATCACTTGGGACCAGTTACGGGGTCCGCCCCGAAAGGCGGGAAGCCCCTGGGGACTATAAGAGTTAAGCCCCAAGTTCAAATCGCTCTCTCTTCATCCCTTTGTCCTGCCCGGGTCACCCAGCAACGCGAACCAACCTTGACCGTGGCCGGTGCAGTGACCACCGAAAGAAGTAATTCTTAATTCAACGCTCGCTACGAGATAGGCGCTCCTAGCTACCAATCCGTACCAACTTCGAATCCCGCAGACTCAGGACCCGAACAAAAAGCCATTTGTTCCCCTGACCTGGTGGGCCAGTCCGAAGTTAAGTATATGCCTGTTAGTTGTAGAAGTAGCTTAGCCGTAGAAATTGTGCATGAGTAGTGATTACTGTGTATAATAAATGTGCTTCGATTTGAATCTTACTAATCGGTGTATTGAGTTATTGATCATTACTTGGACTTGAACCTCGTGGCGGTAACATAAAGATACCTGGCGACTCGAGAGCAAAGGTAATAAAACAGAGCAATTGAACCAACATTATTTGGCGACTCCGCCGGGACCCGACCTACAAGTGGCATAACCACTCCGGCAGAATCGAGAATTTGAATTAGAGATCCAATTGGGAACAAAAAAACCCCACAAGCGTTCAAGCAGTTCTGATCAATCCTCATAATTCGGAAGTGGGTGTATGCATGCGTAACTAACAGGGCGATAAGGTCAAACTGATAGATATTTGTTGCGACAAAACTGTCGGGAGTTTGTATTTCGGAAAGTAGCGAAAGCCGTACCCGTATTTACAGCACCGCCTTAATACCCCTGTCCCAAATTTGAAGAGCAGCATTCAGATAGGAAAGATGGCAATTCAGGCAATGCAGCGCCTCATGAACCCCGAGAAATTTGCGGTTGCAGCGACCAGCAGCAGTAGAGTGGAATAATGTCCCATTTGGGAAGAAGAGATCAGGAAATATCTCAAAGGGAAGGGATGGCCCCTTTGGAGTGAATTCTGTGACAACGAGGAATCAGGTCCCGGGAGTATAGGACATACTTGGCGGGAGAACCTGAGCCAGATCCATAAAAAGAGCTTAGGAAAAGCTCGCAAGCCGATGGCAATTGTGTCCTGCTTGGCACAATTGCGAGGCACAGAGGAGGTCGTTAGGACGCTCCGGAAAGAAGTAGAAGGCACACATCGCATGAGTAAGGTCGATGTAAGCGAGGTAGAAAGAGAGAACTTAGAGTTAAGGAGGAAGTTGGCAGCAAAAGACGGAGAAGTGGAGGATGCCAAAAGGGCTCACCAGTCTTGTCTGGTGCACTTAAGCAGCTTCCAGTCCCAATATGAAAAGGCCTATCAGGACACGCAACGTGCAGTCCTGGTACGAGAAGAAACCGAGAAGCAGGTAGAAACATTGCAGAGGCAGTGTAGTGACCTGAAGGCAGTGCTAAGAGCACTCCATGCTGCCACTACGGAGCAAAGACAAAGCTCACTAGACCACACAAAGTGCCGGAAGCAGATTGCAGAACTGCAATCTCTGCTTTCAGTCCAAAAAGGATTCCAGGAAACCTTTGGAGCAAAATTAGATGAGGAAGACGGCCCTGATTGGGAAGAGTTGAATGAGACAGCGCAGAGATATGTTCAGGGAACATGTGCGCAGGGAAAGCCACAAAAGAGGAAAGCGCCCCAACCCCCCACAGAGCAGATAGTTCAGGCTCCAATGAACCCAGTCACCACCCACCGCACAGCCACATCGGACGATGCGGAATTTCTATACTCCACCCCCTTAACAGTGACCCAATTACGGGACGCGTGCGATAAGATCACACCGTTCCTCCCCATCTCAGACCCCCACCATTTCTTTGCCAGAGT
This sequence comes from Scyliorhinus torazame, assembly GCF_047496885.1. Lineage (NCBI taxonomy): Eukaryota > Metazoa > Chordata > Chondrichthyes > Carcharhiniformes > Scyliorhinidae > Scyliorhinus > Scyliorhinus torazame. Next base: position 14,417,413 of record NC_092738.1, on the reverse strand, counting down.
AAAGCAGCAGGCGACCATGTAGGGCCTGGATGAGCGAGAGCATGTAAAGCTCACCGTTTTAAGTTTAGACCCTTCAGTCGCAGCAGCCCTTCCCGACCCACAGAATGTAGGAGGAGGCACCCTTGCAGAAATGCATACTGAGATCCTGGATGCGATCGGGTATAACCGGAGTGACCCCGTAGATGGCCTCAACAAATGCAGGCAAAAGAAATCCAAGCAGCCCACAGCGTTTGCTGGACACCTGTGGATCCACTTTGCAGCAGTTTTTGGAGACGTAGACCGTGCCCATTTGTCCCCAGACAACATGACCAAATGGACCCGCACCCTTATTTCCCATGCCACAGAAACAGGACAGAAAGCTTGCGCGAATTATGATCCCTCAGAGGAGGCTCATAACGAGAAATGGGTTGGAAAAAGATTGTCCCGCGCCTGGGAGCAATCTGTACAAAACAAACCCGCAGTTAAAAATCCCGAGGAAAAGCAGGCCGACGCAGATATACAGGCAGTTACAACACACCAGAACCCCGCATGGGTAAATGAAGGAAAGAACAGCCCCCCACCCAAGTCACAGGGGTGTTACAACTGTGGACACTTCGCAAGAGAGTGCAACGCCCAATGAAAGCCAGAGGGAGCCCAGCAGACGGGCACTCTGAGTAAGAAGAAGACAGAGCCCATTCATCGTGTTAGCGCCCGTTCAGACCAGACAGACCTGACCGGAACGGACTGACGGTGTTCGGGCTCCCCCAGTTGGGTCTGCGACACCCTTTGGGATAGGTCCGGACGACCGGTAGTTGCAGCGAAAATTCGGGGACAGCCCATCGAGTTTCTCTGGGACACAGGAGGGTCCCGCACCACAATAAATTCCTCCACCATGTTCCAAAAGGACACGTGGCCCACTACAGCCACTATCACCCTCAGCAGCTTTACAGGCCACTCACAGCAGGGACACATCACAGCCCCTGTACCCATTCCAATCGGCAACATCACCACCAAGCACCCCGTAGTCTTAGTCGATCTGCCCCACACAGCAGAACACATTCTGGGAATCGATTTTATGAATTCCCACAACTTATCATTTGATCCAGTCAATCAATGTGTCTGGAAAATGGCAAAGTCTGCAACGCTCAACATGGGTGAATACGCAAACAAAATTAGCGCAGTAGGCGAATTTTGGTTCAACCCGACCACGCTTAGCACGGACAAGCAGGTTAGGGCAGCTCTGCAAAAGAACAGGGCAGCATTCGCGACCCACAAACACGACTGTGGACGGATGACTGGCTCCGTACAGATCACAGGACCTGACCCGAGACCCCCAAAACAGTACGGATTTCCCCAAGAGGCAGAGGGAGAAATCTCAAAAGTAATCGAGAGCTTATTAGAGCAGGGCGTACTTAGATCAGTAGCCTCCACTAATAATGCCCCGATTTGGCCAGTGAGAAAGCCCGATGGATCATGGCGACTGACCATCGATTACCGGGAACTCAACAAAATCACTCCCGCAGCAGCCCCCACAGTAGCAACAAGTCCCGAGACCATGCTCAAGCAGAGACTCAATTCCCGATTCTTTACGGTTTTGGACATCAGTAATGGATTCTTGTCCATTCCATTGGCAAAAGCGTGCCAATACAAATTTGCCTTCACCTTTAAAGCACAGCAGTACACGTGGACATGCCTTCCACAAGGATTCCACAACTCCCCCTCCATTTTCCACCAACAGCTGGCAAATGGTTTAGCCAAATTCTCTCGCCCCGAATGTCTGGTCCAGTACGTAGACGACCTACTACTGCAGACAGACACCAAGGAAGAGCACATTGAGCTTCTGTCCGAACTCCTGGAACTCTTACATTCAATTGGTTGTAAAGTGAACCCCAAAAATGCCCAGATTTTGGAAGATAAGGTGATATATTTGGGAACAATTATCACACATGGTAAATGCGAGATCGAGCACAAAAGAATTGACTCGATCGCTAAATTGCCCCTTCCCCAACACGTTTCAGCCCTCCGGTCGTTTTTAGGACTGGTTGGCTACTGCCGAAACCACATTGACGGTTTCGTCAGCAAGGCAGCGCCCCTCTCAGACCTCCTAAAGAAAGGAGCCCCCTGGGAATGGCTTCCGCAGCTTACGGATGCTGTGGACTCTTTAAAACAGGCACTCATAGCAGCCCCCGTACTACAAGTTCCAGACCCGCTTTCCCCTTATGCCATAGAGGTAGCGACCACAGACCGCACCCTTCCAGCCGTGCTCCTCCAGGAACGGCACGACCAGTTAAGGCCCGTAGCTTACGCCTCCAGAATTTTAGATGCTGTGGAGCAGGGATTTTCAGCCTGTGAGAGGCACCTGCTCGCAGTATTCTGGGCAGTCCAGTATTTTTTGTACATTATTGGACTGAACCCCATCACAATCCTCACGGAACACACCTCCACTCAACTTTTACTGGACGGACGACTCAAGGACGGTACAGTCAGTCAAATACGAGCAGCCAGATGGACCCTTCTTTTGCAGGGACGGGACATCACTGTTAAACGGACAAAGACCCACACTTTTTTAGCTGACAACTTACAGTACCCCGGAACCCTCCATGAATGCGATATTATCTCTCCACACCACAACACAGGCCCCTTTATTGCTAAAACACCCCCCAGAAAGATAGGTAGTTCGACCCAGAGCCCCCAGCACACAGACACGTGTGAGCCCATAAGGATATATGTGGATGCATCTTCCACAGTATTGGATGGGAAGCGCATAACAGGTTGCGGCATTTATGTCGAGGATGCGCAGGGACTCGCCCTAGAAGAAATAGCAATAAAACTTCCAGGACACTTAGGCGCGCAGGCAGCAGAGCTCGCGGCCATCACATATATAGTGGAACACCCAGATTCCTTCCCCAGCCCAGCAGACATATACTGGGACAGCCTCTATGTCTGCAACAGCCTTGTGGAATTCCTGCCCCTGTGGAAAGCAAGAGGATTTGTTTCCGCGGACGGAAAACCCCTCCCTTCAGCCCCATTGCTCCGTCACATCTTAGAGAGAGCACAGAACAGGACTTTTGGGATAGTCAAAGTTCGAAGTCACCATCGTTCCTCCCCCCCTGGAAATGTAAAAGCCGACGCACTGGCTAAGGCAGGTTCCAGGCATGGATATTTTTGGACACCCCCCGAAAGCGCACCAGTGAGCGCAGTTCAGGTCTCACAGACAAAGATCGAGGATCTCGTGGAGGCCCAGAAGCAGGACAGCAATCTCAGGGAGATTGTAAAGGGAACTATCCAGCACCCTACGAGAGATTTAAAAATGCTCTGACCACACATGACGGTGTGGTGTTAAAAGACACCCTTTATGTGGTCCCTGAACAGGTCAGGAATCAACTGATTTGTTTGTTCCATGACGGTCATGGACATCAGGGAATCGATCCCACTACAGCCCACCTCAGGCAGCTTTGTTGGTGGCCGAATTTAAAGGACGATGTAAATCACTACATTGAGAATTGTCTTGTCTGTGCCCAGAATAATCCGGACAGATATGCCAAAAAGGCTGAGCTTAGTCACACCCGACCCGTTAATGGCCCCTGGACTAACCTCCAGATTGATTTTATTGGACCATTGCCCCCTTGCAGGAATGGTTATAAATATGTACTCGTGGTGATAGACACGTTTACCAAATGGGTGGAAGCATTCCCATCCAGAACTAACACGGCCAAGACCACAGCCAAGATTTTGACCCACCACATCTTTACAAGATGGAGACTCCCCCGCAGCATTGAATCCGACCAAGGTTTCCATTTTACGGGACGTGTCATGAAGGACGTCCTCACGATATTTGGCATCACCCAAAAATTCCACATTGCATACCACCCACAGTCGAGTGGTATCGTGGAGCGCATGAATCGGACCCTAAAATCCACCCTCAGAAAAATAGTCCAGGAGAACAACACCACTTGGGACTCAGTCCTCCCTTTTACGGTGATGTTTTTGCGTAATACAATTTCAACTTCCACAGGTTACACCCCACACACCCTCATGACCGGACGCCCCATGAAAGGCACAGAATATTTATTAGGTTTAGACTTGACCAGCCCGAAGTGACAGCCCTCACACACGAGAAAGCAGTAGAGCAATTAGTGGATAATGTAAAAACGGCTCAGCTAGCAGCCGCAGTAAAATTGGGCAGAAACAGAGCAAGGCTTGTTTCGACAAGACAGTGCATGCGACTGAGTACAGTATAGGACAGCAAGTCATGCTCTCCGTATACAACCCCAGCACATTCCTGTCACCAAAGTACTCAGGTCCGTACTCCATTGCGGACAAAGAAGCCCTTCCGTCTACAAAATAAAGTATCCCAACGGAAAGGCTGCGTGGTTCCATATCAACCAGCTGAAGGCATATGGAACACAGTCTAACCACTCACACCACGTCATGCTCGACGCAGCACACCACACCCCGCCCACAGCCAACGTAACCCTACCATCCCCCAACACATCCAGCCCAGCCGTGGACTCAACCTCGACTCCACCCCCTAAATATACACTCCGCCCCGGAACGCCCACAGACTGCAGCAGCAGAGACAGCGACTGTGACTCGGACGATAGCCACAGCACGCCTCCCTACTATCCCCATGCAACAGGACCCACACCCAGCGAATCCGACTACGATTCGAGTGATCCCTTCATGATCACTTTCCTGAACAAACCCCACCACCGACACCGACCCACAATGATGACCCCGATTCCGTCCTCACACAACTAGACACCAACTATTGGCACAGAGATAATTTGTTCAGACTCGTCCGGAATGACGAGAGCGACCCCACCTCACACCATGCAGCCCGGCCAGCCCTGATACACTCAAGAGTGTGGCACCCGGGAGAAGATGACGACCTTGGGTCTGACTCCCAAACCGAGAACCCCTTTGCGACCCTGTTCGCAACCGAGAACTGAGGTGTCCAGATGATGTTTTAAAGGAACCGCTTGGGAGAAAACGGTGTCCTTTCTGATGGAACCTGCAGCATGTTTTATGTTGTTTGTAGTGTTTTGTTAAATATTGTATGTCAGACCGGAAATTTCTTTCCACAGCCCCACGCCTTTTCGGCCGAAACCTCTGAGGACTTGCCCACAGAGATTTGCTATTGGCCAGACGCTAGTTCAGAGGAACTAGTTTGTCTGCAGAGACTTGTTAAGGTCCCAGACGCCAGTTCAGCGGAACTCGCCTGTCGACAGATACCAGACCCCCGTTCATAACTGCTCTTCTGGTTCGAAGGATAGAACCACTACGGCAGCCCCACCACGATGACTACATTTCTTGCCCGTTCTTGTCGGTTGCTCAGGCAGTGGAGAAACGGCTTGGGACCCGCCCTGCCTGGGAACCCCCCTCTGGTCAACTACGCTCGGGTAGGGAACACGGCATTGGGACCCGCCCTGCCTGGGAACCCCCCTCTGGTCAACTACACTCGGGTAGGGAACACGGCATTGGTAGCCGTCCTACCCGGGGACTCCATCCAACTCTGACCCGTCGCAGCCCATACGCACCTCATTTTGGAAAGTTTTAGTTCAAAAAGTTTTGTTTTGTTTCAGGTAACCCTTAGGTTGCCAACCACTTGCTATTTACATCCTGGAACATTTGGATGGTAGATTGCACAGTCAGCGAGACGGCTCGCACTGGTTCATTATTTGAAAGTGTGTCTTGTCCTGAAATTCGGTTTTTGAAGAAAGAAAAATGAGGGAGTCACACATAGTGACCAATTATAAAGGGAGTAATTGGCACTAAAGGACAGACAGACTATCATACGAAATGTTAAACCGAGATAGTAACAGATACTATGCTTGTTTCCACAGAACTCCAGAAGCTCCAGGACCAGAGAAGAGAAGAGAAGTGAAAGAAGAAGAACCATGAGGACATCCTCCGCGTGGCTCATCGTGATAATGGACATTTGGTTGCGAGTGAATGTGAACCCCATGACCTCAAGCCCCCCCAGCCGTTAATGTTTCACTTCCCCACAGTACCCAGAGCCCAGTCACCAGCGACACCACATCATCTTGGTGTGCCAGGTTTATAACCTGGTACTCTCTGTCCTACTTGATAGAATCCCTATTGGTATTGGTGATACTCTGCTGCATCGTGCAGACTATGCGTCTGAGAAAATGGAGAAGGAGAGCCTACCGCGCTCGCACCCCGGTATATAGGATCAGATCCCCTATTTTCGGATACGACCAGACCCCCGACCCCCGCGATCTATAATAAAGAACTTTCGTTTGCGTTTTTGTTGTAAATAAAGAAATGTTCATGAGCAATTGTACGATCCCGAGCTTGACTGCCAAGCCAGGAAACATGTGTATAAACTGCTATGATTTTGTTTGTATGGTTGAGGAAGTTAGAATGATGAAATGTTTAAGTGAGTGTAGTGTATTAAGGATAGTTAGAGGTTCCCATTTTCTTGTTTTGTAATGCATGTCCCTGTTCGACATAGCACCCCTTAGAATTGTCAGTTAAAATTTTTTGCATAGTTATGGTCAGTGTAGAGGCCATGAAAGAAGTGCTCACCGGGTGAGGGAATGAAAACAACGCAGGTATGTGATCCTTCACGCTTCGCGTTAGGATCACAAGGAGGGCGTGTAGCCACCTAAATGGGCCAACTCCCGATGTAAAAGGCGAACGGCAAAGGCTGATGGGAAAGTCAGCCAACATTGACAGAAACCAGCAGGTGCGGGTTTGCTGTGTATTTAACTCTGCAAAAGGCCAGACAACATTGATACCAGCGACCATCAGCATTATAATGTAGCAGCCATCTACATACTGATGAGCAATCTCCGGGAACAATAAGTAACATTTTGGACACACAAAGCAAAGCCAGACTCCCCGGCTCCAGCAGGAGCCAACACAAAGGAGGTGAACGAACACCTCAAGACCGCCCATCGATCAGGGAACCGCTCCAGTATTGGAGAAAATCGAACCAAGCGATTGGGACAAAGTCCAATCACTTGGGACCAGGCACGGGGTCCGCCCCGAAAGGCGGGAAGCCCCTGGGGATTATAAGAGTTAAGCCCCAAGTTCAAATCATGCTCTCTTCATCCCTTCGTCCTGCCCGGGTCACCCAGCAACGCAAACCAACATTGACCGTGACCGGTGCAGTGACCGCCGACAGAAGTAAGTCTTAATTCAACGCTCGCTACGTGATAGGCGCTCCGAGCTACCAATCCGTACCAACTTCGAATCCCGCAGACTCAGAACCCGAACGAAAGGCCATTTGTTCCCCTGACCTGGTGGGCCAGTCCGAAGTTAAGTATAGGCCTGTTAGTTATAGAAGTAGCTTAGATGTAGAAATTGGTGCATGAGTAGCGATTACTGTGTATAATAAATGTGCTTTGATTTGAATATTTCTAATCGGTGTATTGAGTTATCGATCATTACTCGGACTTGAACCTCGTGGCGGTATCATAAAGATACCTGGCGACTCGAGAACAAAGGTAATAAAACAGAGCAATTGAACCAACCGGAAAGTTAGCAACAGAGGCAGGGTGGGGTTGGTGGGCGGGTGCATGGGGGAGGATCCAGCGGGCACCAGGTCCCGTAGGGAGACCGTATCCTGCCGGCCGTCGGGGTACGCCACGTAGGCGTACTGAGGGTTAGCGTGAAGGAGGTGGACCCTCTCTACCAATGGGTCCGACTTGTGCGACCGCACGTGTTTGCGGAGCAGAATGGGTCCAGGAGCTGCCAGCCAGGTTGGGAGCGAGGTCCCGGAGGAGGACTTCCATTTCATTTCATTTGTTCATTCCTAGGGAAGACCAGGAGACGTTCATGAGGTGTTTAGTTTGTCATGGTACATAGCAGTGATCGGATGGAGTGGAGAGCATCCGGAAGTACCTCCTGCCAGCGGGAGACTGGGAGATTCCTGGACCGTAGGGTCAGTAGGACGGTCTTCCAGACCGTTCCGTTCTCCCTCTCTACCTGCCCGTTTCCCCGGGAGTTATAACTGGTCGTCCTGCTCGAGGCAATGCCCTTGCTGAGCAGGAATTGACGCAGTTCGTCGCTCATGAAGCAGGACCCCTATCGCTGTGTATGTAGGCGGGGAAACCGAACAGGGTAAAGATACCGTGGAGGGCTTTTATGACGGTGGCTGCGGTCATGTCGGGGCAGGGGATGGCGAATGGGAACCGGGAGTACTCGTCAATCATGTTCAGGAAGTACACGTTGCGGTCGGTGGAGGGGAGGGGCCCTTTGAAGTCCATACTGAGGCGTTCAAAGGGACGGGAAGCCTTTATCAGGTGCGCTTTCTCTGGCCTGTAGAAGTGCGGCTTGCACTCCGTGCAGATTTGTCAATTCCTGGTGGCGGTCCTGACCTCCTCGAGGGAGTAGGGCAGGTTGCGGGTCTTGATAAAATGGAAGAATCGAGTGACCCCCGGGTGGCAGAGGTCCTCATGGAGGGCCCGGAGTCGGTCCACTTGTGCGTTGGCACATGTGCCGTGGGATAGGGCATCAGGAGACTCGTTTAGCTTCCCGGGACGATACAAGATCTCATAGTTGTAGGTGGAGAGCTTGATCCTCCAACGTAAGATCTTATCATTCTTTATCTTGCCCCGCTGTGCATTATCGAACATGAAAGCTACCGACCGTTGGTCAGTGAGGAGCATGAATCTCCTGCCGGCCAGGTAATACCTCCAGTGCCGCACAGCTTCTACTATGGCCTGGGCCTCCTTTTCAACGGAGGAATGACGGATTTCTGAAGCATGAAGGGTGCGTGAGAAGAAGGCCACGGGCCTGCCCGCTTGGTTGAGGGTGGCCGCCAGAGCTACGTCGGACGCGTCACTCTCGACTTGGAAGGGAAGGGATTCATCGATTGCGTGCATCGTGGCCTTTGCGATGTCCGCCTTTATGCGGCTGAAGGCCTGGCGGGTCTCTGCCGACAGGGGGAAAACCGAGGATTGGATTAGTGGGCGGGCCTTGTCCGCATAATTGGGGACCCACTGGGCGTAATATGAAAAAAATCCCAGGCAGCGTTTCAGGGCCTTGGAGTAGTGGGGGAGGGGAAGCTCCATGAGGGGGCGCATGCGTTCGGGATCTGGGCCTATGACTCCATCATGCACTACGTAGCCGAGGATGGCTAGACGGTCGGTGCTGTACACGGTCCTTGTTGCAGGTTAAGTTAAGGGTTTTTGCGGAATGGAGGAATTTGCGGAGGTTGGTGTCGTGTTTCTGATGGTCGTGGCCGTAGATGGTGACGTTGTCGAGGTACGGAAACGTGGCCCGCAAACCTTACCGGTCAACCATTCGGTCCATCTCCCGTTGGAAGACTGAGACTCCATTTGTGACACCGAAGGGAACCCTTAGGAAGTGGTAGAGCCGCCCATCTGCTTCGAATGCAGTGTACTTGCGGTCGCCTGGGCGGATGGGGAGCTGGTGGTCGGCTGATTTGAGGTCTACCGTGGAACATAGAACATAGAAAATACAGCACAGAACAGGCCCTTCGGCCCACGATGTTGTGCCGAACCTTTGTCCTAGATTAATCATAGATTATCATTGAATTTAGAGTGCAGAAGGAGGCCATTCGGCCCCCTGAGTCTGCACCGGCTCTTGGAAAGAGCACCCTACCCAAACTCAACACCTCCACCCAACACCAAGGGTAATTTTGGACACTAAGGGCAATTTATCATGGCCAATCCACCTACCCTGCACATCTTTGGACTGTGGGAGGAAACCGGAGCACCCGGAGGAAACCCACGCAGACACGGGGAGGATGTGCAGACTCCGCACAGACAGTGACCCAAGCCGGAATCGAACCTGGGACCCTGGAGCTGTGAAGCAATTGTGCTAACCACAATGCTACCATGCTGCCCTTGAGAACAAATTAATCTACACTATATCATTTTACCGTAATCCATGTACCTATCCAATAGCTGCTTGAAGGTCCCTAATGTTTCCGACTCAACTACTTCCACAGGCAGTGCATTCCATGCCCCCACTACTCTCTGGGTAAAGAACCTACCTCTGATATCCCTCCTATATCTTCCACCTTTCACCTTAAATTTATGTCCCCTTGTAATGGTTTGTTCCACCCGGGGAAAAAGTCTCTGACTGTCTACTGTATCTAGTCCCCTGATCATCTTCTAAACCTCTATCAAGTCGCCCATCATCCTTCTCCGTTCTAATGAGAAAAGGCCTCAACCTTTCCTCGTAAGACCTACTCTCCATTCCAGGTAACATCCTGGTAAATCTTCTTTGCACCTTTTCCAAAGCTTCCACATCCTTCCTAAAATGAGGTGACCAGAACTGTACACAGTACTCCAAATGTGGCCTTACCAAAGTTTTGTACAGCTGCATCATCACCTCACGGCTCTTAAATTCAATCCCTCTGCTAATGAACACGAGCACACCATAGGCCTTCTTCACAGCTCTATCCACTTGAGTGGCAACTTTCAAAGATGAACATAGACCCCAAGATCTCTCTGCTCCTCCACATTGCCAAGAACTCTACCGTTAACCCTGTATTCCGCATTCATATTTGTCCTTCCAAAATGGACAACCTCACACTTTTCAGGGTTAAACTCCATCTGCCACTTCTCAGCCCAGCTCTGCATCCTATCTATGTCTCTTTGCAGCCGACAACAGCCCTCCTTACTATCCACAACTCCACCAATCTTCGTATCGTCTGCAAATTTACTGACCCACCCTTCAACTCCCTCATCCAAGTCATTAATGAAAATCACAAACAGCAGAGGACCCAGAACTGATCCCTGCGGTACGCCACTGGTAACTGGGATCCAGGCTGAATATTTGCCATCCACCACCACTCTCTGACTTCTATCGGTTAGCCAGTTCGTTATCCAACTGGCCAAATTTCCCACTATCCCATGTCTCCTTACTTTCTGCAGAAGCCTACCGTGGGGAACCTTATCAAATGCCTTACTAAAATCCATGTACACTACATCCACTGCTTTACCTTCATCCACATGCTTGGTCACCTCCTCAAAGAATTCAATAAGATTTGTAAGGCAAGACCTACCCCTCACAAATCCGTGCTGACTATCCCTAATCAAGCAGTGTCTTTCCAGATGCTCAGAAATCCTATCCTTCAGTACCCTTTCCATGACTTTGCCTACCACCGAAGTAAGACTAACTGGCCTGTAATTCCCAGGCTTATCCCTAGTCCCTTTTTTGAACAGGGGCACGACATTCGCCACTCTCCAATCCCCTGGTACCACCCCTGTTGACAGTGAGGACGAAAAGATCATTGCCAACGGCTCTGCAATTTCATCTCTTGCTTCCCATAGAATCCTTGGATATTTCCCGTCAGGCCCGGGGGACTTGTCTATCCTCAAGTTTTTCAAAATGCCCAACACATCTTCCTTCCTAACAAGTATTTCCTCGAGCTTACCAGTCTGTTTCACACTGTCCTCTCCAACAATATCGCCCCTCTCATTTGTAAATACAGAAGAAAAGTACTCGTTCAAGACCTCTCCTATCTCTTCAGACTCAATACACAATCTCCCGCTACTGTCCTTGATCGGACCTACCCTCGCTCTAGTCATTCTCATATTTCTCACATATGTGTAAAAGGCCTTGGGGTTTTCCTTGATCCTACCCGCCAAAGATTGTTCATGCCCTCTCTTAGCTCTCCTAATCCCTTTCTTCAGTTCCCTCCTGGCTATCTTGTATCCCTCCAATGCCCTGTCTGAACCTTGTTTCCTCAGCCTTACATAAGTCTCCTTTTTCCTCTTAACAAGACTTTCAACCTCTCGTCAACCATGGTTCCCTCACTCGACCATCTCTTCCCTGCCTGACAGGGACATACATATCAAGGACACGTAGTACCTGTTCCTTGAACAAGTTCCATATTTCACTTGTGTCCTTCCCTGACAGCCTATGTTCCCAACTTATGCATTTCAATTCTTGTCTGACAACATCTTATTTACCCTTCCCCCAATTGTAAACCTTGCCCTGTTGCACGCATCTATCCCTCTCCATTACTAAAGTGAAAGTCACAGAATTGTGGTCACTATCTCCAAAATGCTCCCCCACTAACAAATCTATCACTTGCCCTGGTTCATTACCAAGTACTAAATCCTATATTGCCCCTCCTCTGGTCGGACAATCTACATACTGTGTTAGAAAAGCTTCCTGGACACACTGCACAAACACCACCCCATCCAAACTATTTGATCTAAAGAGTTTCCACTCAATATTTGGGAAGTTAAAGTCACCCATGACTACTACCCTGTGACTTCTGCACCTTTCCAAAATCTGTTTCCCAATCTGTTCCTCCACATCTCTGCTACTATTGGGGGGCCTAGAGAAAACTCCTAACAAGGTGACTGCTCCTTTCCTATTTCTGACTTCAACCCATACTACCTCATTAGGGTGATATTCCTCGAACTGCCTTTCTGCAGCTGTTATACTATCTCTAATTAACAATGCCACCCCCCCACCTCTTTTACCACCCTCCCTAATCTTATTGAAACATCTATAACCAGGGACCTCCAACAACCATTTCTGCCCCTCTTCTATCCAAGTTTCCGTGATGGCAACCACATCGTAGTCCCAAGTACCGATCCATGCCTTAAGTTCACCCACCTTATTCCTGATGCTTCTTGCGTTGAAGTATACACACTTCAACCCATCTCCGTGCCTGCAAGTACTCTCCTTTGTCAGTGTTCCCTTCCCCACTGCCTCATTACACGCTTTGGCGTCCTGAATATCGGCTACCTTAGTTGCTGGACTACAAATCCGGTTCCCATTCCCCTGCCAAATTAGTTTAAACCCTCCCGAAGAGTACTAGAAAACCTCCCTCCCAGGATATTGGTGCCCCTCTGGTTCAGATGCAACCCGTCCTGCTTGTACAGGTCCCACCTTCCCCTGAATGCGCTCCAATTATCCAAATACCTGAAGCCCTCCCTCCTACACCATTCCTGCAGCCACGTGTTCAGCTGCACTCTCTCCCTATTCCTAGCCTCGCTATCACGTGGCACCGGCAACAAACCAGAGATGACAACTCTGTCTGTCCTGGCTTTTAACTTCCAGCCTAACTCCCTAAACTCGTTTATTACCTCCACACCCCTTTTCCTACCTATGTCGTTGGTACCAATGTGCACCACGACTTCTGGCTGCTCCCCCTCCCCCTTAAGGATCCTGAAGACACGATCCGAGACATCCCTGACCCTGGCACCCGGGAGGCAACATACCTTCCGGGAGTCTCGCTCGCGACCACAGAATCTCCTATCTATTCCCCTGACCATTGAATCTCCTACAACTATTGCTTTTCTATTCTCCCCCCTTCCCTTCTGAGCCCCAGAGCCAGACTCAGTGCCAGAGACCTGGCCGATAGGGCCTTCCCCCGGTAGGTCATCCCCCCCCAACAGCATCCAAAACGGTTTACTTGTTTTGAAGGGGAACGGCCATGAGGGATCCCTGCAGTCTGCCTGTTTGTTTTTTTCCCCCTGACTGTAACCCAGCTATTCTTGTCCTGTACCTTGGGTGTGGTTACCTCCCTGTAACTCTTCTCAATCACCCCCTCTGCCTCCCGGATGATCCAAAGTTCATCCATCTTCACCTCCAGTTCCCTAACACGGTCTTTGAGGAGCTGAAGGTGGGTGCACTTCCCACAGGTATAGTCAGCGGGGGCACCGGTGGTATCCCTCACCACCCACATCCTACAGGAGGAGCATGTAACTGGCCTAGCCTCCATCCCCTCTTACCTGACAGAATATAGCTGCCCTGTGGACTAACTAGATCTCCGCCCTCCGACTCTGCTCCCAGTCAGCTACACTTTCTGTAAACTCCTGGCTCTCTTCTCACTCTTTGCGGAAATGTCGGAAACAAAATGAAAGGAGCACCTTACTCCCTCCTCACCTAACTCCCTCGGTCACCAAACTCTTACTATAGCACTCAAAATGCACCAAATTCAGCACTCCCTTGGTCACCAAACTCTTACTATAGCACTCAAAATGCACCAAATTCAGCACTCCCTTGGTCACCAAACTCTTACTATAGCGCTCAAAATGCACCAAATTCAGCACTCCCTCGGTCACCAAACTCTTACTATAGCACTCAAAATGCACCAAATTCAGCACTCAGTGCAAACCAAAGACCTTGTCTTGTGCAATCTGATTGACCAAATCAGATATGGGGGGAGAGGGTATGCGTCGAGCTGCGTATACCTGTTGATGGTCTGACTATAATCGATGACCAGCCTGTGCTTCTCCCTGGTCTTGACAACCACTACTTGAGCTCTCCAGGGGCTGTTACTAGCCTTGATAATACCTTCCTTCAGTAGCCGCTGGACTTCCAACTTAATGAAGGTCCGGTCCTGGGCACTGTACCGTCTGCTCCTGATGGCGACGGGTTTGCAATCCGGGGTGAGGTTCGCAAAAAGGGAAGGTGGGTCAACCTTGAGGGTCGCGAGGCTGCAGACAGTGAGAACATAAGAACTAGGAGCAGGAGAAGGCCATCTGGCCCCTCGAGCCTGCTCCACCATTCAATGAGATCATGGCTGATCTTTTGTGGACTCAGCTCCACTTTCCGGCCCGAACACCATAACCCTTAATCCCTTTATTCTTCAAAAAACGATCTATCTTTATCTTAAAAACATTTAATGAAGGAGCCTCTACTAGTTAACTGGGAAAGGAATTCCATAGATTCACAACCCTCTGGGTGAAGAAGTTCCTCCTAAACTCAGTCCTAAATCTACTTCCCCTTATTTTGAGGCTATGCCCCCTAGTTCTGCTTTCACCCGCCAGTGGAAACAACCTGCCCACATCTATCCTATCTATTCCCTTCATAATCTTATATGTTTCTATAAGATCCCCCCTCATCCTTCTAAATTCCAACGAGTACAGTCCCAGTCTACTCAACCTCTCCTCGTAATCCAACCCCTTCAGCTCTGGGATTAACCTAGTGAATCTCCTCTGCACACCCTCCAGTGCCAGTACGTCCTTTCTCAAGTAAGGAGACCAAAACTGAACACAATACTCCAGGTGTGGCCTCACTGACACCTTATACAATCCCTAGTCTTAAACTCCATCCCTCTAGCAATGAAGGACAAAATTCCATTTGCCTTCTTAATCACCTGTTGCAGCTGTAAACCAACTTTTTGCGACTCATGCACTAGCACACCCAGGTCTCTCTACACAGCAGCATGTTTTAATATTTTATCATTTAAATAATAATCCCTTTTGCTGTTATTCCTACCAAAATGGATAACCTCACATTTGTCAACATTGTATTCCATCTGCCAGACCCTAGCCCATTCACTTAGCCTATCCAAATCCCTCTGCAGACTTCCGGTATCCTCTGCACTTTTTGCTTTCCCACTCATCTTAGTGTCGTCTGCAAACTTGGACACATTGCCCTTGGTCCCCAACTCCAAATCATCTATGGAAATTGTGAACAATTGTGGGCCCAACACTGATCCCTGAGGGACACCACTCGGTACTGATTGCCAACCAGAGAAACACCCATTAATCCCCACTCTTTGCTTTCTATTAATTAACCAATCCTCTATCCATGCTACTACTTTCCCCTTAACGCCATGCATCTTTATCTTATGCAGCAACCTTTTGTGTGGCACCTTGTCAAAGGCTTTCTGGAAATCCAGATATACCACATCCATTGGCTCCCCATTATCTAACGCACTGGTAATGTCCTCAAAAAATTCCACTAATTTACGTGGCACCGGCAACAAACCCTTTATGAACCCATGCTGTGTCTGCCCAATGGGACAATTTCCATCCAGATGCCTCGCTATTTCTTCCTTGATGGTAGATTCCAGCATCTTCCCTACTACCGAAGTTAAGCTCACTGGCCTATAATTACCCGCTTTCTGCCTACCTCCTTTTTTAAACAGTGGTGTCACGTTCGCTAATTTCCAATTCGCCGGGACCACCCCAGAGTCTCGTGAATTTTGGTAAATTATCACTAGTGCATTTGCAATTTCCCTAGCCATCTCTTTTAGCACTCTGGGATGCATTCCATCAGGGCCAGGAGACATGTCTACCTTTAGCCCCATTAGCTTGCCCATCACTACCTCCTTAGTGATAACAATCCTCTCAAGGTCCTCACCTGTCATAGCCTCATTTCTATCAGTCACTGGCATGTTATTTGTGTCTTCCACTGTGAAGACCGACCCAAAAAACCTGTTCAATTCCTCAGCCATTTCCTCATCTCCCATTATTAAATCTCCCTTCTCATCCTCTAAAAGACCAATATTTACCTTAGCCACTCTTTTTTGTTTTATGTATTTGTAGAAACTTTTACTCTCTGTTTTTATATTCTGAGCAAGTTTACACTCATAATCTATCTTACTCTCCTTTATAGCTTTTTTAGTAGCTTTCTGTTGCCCCCTAAAGATTTCCCAGTCCTCTAGTCTCCCACTAAACTTTGCCACTTTGTATGCTTTTTCCTTCAATTTGATACTCTCCCTTATTTCCTTAGATATCCATGGTCGATTTTCCCTCTTTCTACCGTCCTTCCTTTTTTTTGGTATAAACCTTTGCTGAGCACTGCGATGGGGAGGTATAGGACCGCCAAATTTAAAAGTTAAGCTCTGGAGGTTGCATTGGAAGTCCAATCCCAGGAGCGTGGCAGCGCAGAGGTGAGGGAGGACGTAGAGTCGGAAATTTTAAAATTCTCTTCCCTGGACCGTGAGGTTCGCTACGCAGAACCCCTTGATCTCTACAGAGTGAGGCCAGGGAGATTCTTTGGTTAACTGGGTGTATGGGAAGAGACCAGCGCCTTACCATGTTGGGGTGTATGAAGCTGTCTGTGCTCCCGGAGTCGATCAGGCAGGATGTTTTGCGCCCGTTGATGAGCATGGTCGTCGTCGCAGTCGAGAGCGTTTGGGGCCGAGACTGGTCCAGGGTCACCGAGGCGGGTCGTGGTAAAAGTTGAAGATTTTCCTCGGGCGGTGTGTGGTCATCCGAATCGGGGTCCTCAGACTCCAGCCAAGATGGTGGCGCCCACGGGCCGCACATGGCTGGGGGTGGGCAAGATGGCGGCGCCCACACATCGCACGTGATCCCTGGGGAACACGATGGCGGCGCCCAGGGCCCGCACATGGCTCGGGAGAATGAAGATGGCGGCGCCCGCGGCCCGCACGTGGCCCGTGGTGGCGGCCCCGGTTCGCCCCCGTGGACAGCGGCGACCGCCCGGGCTTGGCATACCGCCACAAAATGGCCCTTTTTGCCACAGCCTTTGCAGGTGGAGGAGCGGGCCGGGCAGCGCTGCCGGGGGTGACCTCTTGCCTGCTGGACTCCGGGAGTACCGAAAGCTTCATCTACCCGGATACGGTAAGGTGCTGCTCCCTCGCGGTACACCCCGCCAACCAAAGAATCTCCCTGGCCTCCGGATCCCATTCCTTGGCGATCCGGGGGTACTGTACGGTCACACTCACGGTCCAGGGCGTAGAATTCAGCGGTTTCCGCCTCTACGTCCTCCATAACCTCTGCGCTGCACTACTACTTGGCCTGGACTTCCAGTGTAACCTCCAGAGCCTAACCCTGAAACCCTTATCACCCCTCACTGTGTGCGGCCTCGCGACCCTAAAGGTCGATCCGCCTTCCCTCTTCGCCAATCTAACTGTGGATTGCAAACCCGTCGCCACTAGGAGCAGACGGTACACACCCAGGACAGGACCTTCATCAGGTCCGAGGTCCAGCGGCTGCTTCGGGAGGGCATCATCGAGGCCAGCAACAGCCCCTGGAGAGCCCAAACTGGGGAGAAACACAGAATGGTCGTGGACTATAGCCAGACCATCAATCGGTACATGCAGCTCGACGCGTACCCCCTCCCACGCATATCTGATATGGTCAATCAGATTGCGCAGTACCGGGTCTTCTCAACTAGAGACCTGAAATCCGCCTACCACCAGCTCCCCATCCGTAAATCAGACAGTCCATACACTGCCTTCGAGGCAGACGGTCGCCTCTACCACTTCCTTAGGGTCCTTTTCGGCGTCACAAATGGGGTCTCGGTCTTCCAAAGGGAGATGGACCGAATGGTCGACCGGTACGGTTTGCGGGCCACGTTTCCGTACCTAGACAACGTCACGTCACCATCTGCGGCCATGATCAGCAGGACCACGACGCCAACCTTGCCAAATTTCTCCGCACCACCACTCTCCTAAACCTCACCTATAACAAGGAGAAGTGCGTGTTTAGCACGACCCGCTTAGCCATCCTCGGCTATGTGGTCCAGAACGGAGTTCTGGGTCCCAATCCCGACCGCACGCGCCCCCTCATGGAGCTCCCCCTCCCCCACTCCCCCAAGGCCCTCAAACGCTGCCTCGGGTTCTACGCTCAGTGGATCCCAAACTATGCGGACAAGGCCCGCCCACTCATACAGTCAACCCATTTTCCCCTGACGGCCGAGGCACAACAGCCCATATCAGAGCCGATATCGCCAAGGCCGGGATACACTCAGTAGACGAAACACTGCCCTTTCAAGCCTCCCGCCCCTTTGAGCGCCTCAGTGTGGATTTCAAAGGGCCCCTCCCCTCCACCGATCGTAACACATATTTTCTCAGTGTGGTCGATGAGTACTCTCGATTCCCCTTCGCCATCCCATGCCCTGATATGACTTCTGCTACCGTCATCAAAGCCCTCAACACAATTTTCGCTCTGATCGGTTTCCCCGCCTACACCCACAGTGTGGAGATGCCGGCGTTGGACTGGGGTGAGCACAGGAAGAAGTCTTACAACACCAGGTTAAAGTCCAACAGGTTTGTTTCGACTAGCTTTCGGAGCGCTGCTCCTTCCTCAGGTGAATGAAGAGGTCTGTTCCAGAAACATGTATATAGACAGATTCAAAGATGCCAAACAATGCTTGGACTGCGACCATTAGCAGGTGATTAAATCTTTACAGATCCAGAGATGGGGTAACCCCAGGTTAAAGAGGTGTAAATTGTATCAAGCCAGGACAGTTGGTAGGATTTTGCAGGCCAGATGGTGGGGGATGAATGTATTGCGACATGAATCCCAGGTCCCGGTTGAGGCCGCACTCATGTGTGCAGAACTTGGCTATAAGTTTCTGCTCGGCGATTCTGCGTTGTCGCGTGTCCTGAAGGCCGCCTTGGAGAACGCTTACCCGGAGATCAGAGGCTGAATGCCCTTGACTGCTGAAGTGTTCCCCGACTGGAAGGGAACATTCCTGCCTGGTGATTGGCGCGCGATGTCCGTTCATTCGTTGTCGCAGCGTGACAGGGGATCCTCCTTCATGAGTGATGAGCTACGTCAGTTCCTGCTCAGCAGGGGTATCGCCTCCAGCAGAACGACGAGCTATAACCCCCGGGGAAACGGACAGGTAGAGATGGAGAATGGGACGGTATGGAGGGCCGTCCAACTGGCCCTACGGTCCAGGAACCTCCCGGTGTTGACCAATGGGAAGAATTGGAGGACCGGAACGACCCGTCCTCCAGCCAATCAGAGGGCGAACTTTGTGTGAATGGAAATTGAGCCCGCTGGCAGGGGGTCCTCCCTGATGCACTACACTCCATTCAGTCACGACTGTGCACCGCTACTAACAACACACCCCATGAACGTCTTTTTGCCATCCACAGGAAGTCCACATCTGTGGTGTCGCTCCCGACTTGGCTCGCAGCTCCAGGACCCGTCCTGCTCCGTAGGCATGTCTGACTCCACAAGGCCGCCAGGATACTGTCTCCCTCAGGCACCTGGCACCAGCAGGTCACCCCCCCCCCCCCGGGGCACGGCACCACCCTCCCCTCCCCCGGCGCTCCCAGCAGCAACAACCCCGGGACCATCCGCCTTCCCTCTGTCCACGCTCGAGGATGAAGAGGATTTCGGCACGCTCCCGGAGGCTCCGGACATCAGACCAGCATCGACGTCGCCGCCGCCACTACGTCGCTCCCAGCGGCACATCAAGGCCCCGGACCGGTTCAACCTCTAGCTGGTCCACTGGACTTCAAAAGACATTTTTTTTCCCCTCTCTCTCAAAAATTGTAAATGTAAATGTAAAAAGAAAACCATTTGTTGTATATAGTTCTCCACCACCCCTGGGGGACTCAATTTAAACAAGGGGTGAATGTGGTAAACCACTGTTTCACCTCTATTTGGTGATGTATGGTAGGACCTGAACTACAGGTACGTTGGTAGTCCCTGCCTGCTGGCTCCGCCCAGTAGGCGGAGTATAAATGTGTGTGTCCTCCATGCTGCAGCCATTTCGCCAGCTGCTGTGGGAGGCCACACATTTTAGAGCAATAAAGCCTGAGTTGTACCCAACTCAAGTCTTTGTGCAATTGATCGTGCATCAAAGATATTCTAGTCTGAGAGACCCTGTGTGCAAGAACTTCATCGCCATGAAAACACAGGGAGCAGGATTATCGTGTGTTGGAAAAATAAGCTGCATTTAAGGTTAAATGTTGCTAGGCCTCAAACGGGGCCTTGCTAGGGTGGCCACTGAGGGAACTCGAAGGTGCCTGACACTCAGAAAGAATGCTGTGGGCCAGAGTTCGTTCTGGCATCAGTCGTCAGGGAACTATAAACATGGCATAATCAGTTACAGGAACTGGATTTATCCAACAGTATAATATCAGAATTCCAAGAGTTGTCTTTACTGCAAACGTTGACTCTGAATGATCGAGGGGGAAAAAAAACAGTAACTGTAATTAAAATCTGTGCATATTTATTTTTCCATGACTGTTGCCGCTGGTTTAAATTGTGTTTCTGTCTTCGCAACTGTAATAATCCCAGGAGGCAAAGCCGGTTTATTTAAACAAAATAACTGCGGGGTACAAAACAAATGTCCCAGTCCGGGATTATCGGGATCTGCCGGGACTATTGGGTCAGGTCTGGGTGTTTTTTTTTAAGCCCTCGCCTCTGTGCCTCTGTTGGGTAGGCTCACATTAGGCCTGCTCACCACGGGAACCCCTATTCCACAAAGCCCACGGGGAGTTAAATCAGCGATTCGTCATGGTCGTCGTGAGGGTTAGAATATCCCTCCCGCCTTTAGTCCAAATCATCACCTTCGGTGATGAGGCCTCTTCCGCCTTTCGAGTCTGCGGTAGATGGAGCCGGCTCAGGGAGGTGTGAAGTGGACTGGCTGTTGTCACTTCCTGAGTATTATGGCAGGGGCCTCACCCTCAGTGCTGGCCTCCAGAGGCAAGTCAGCCTCCATTTTGGATCCCAGACCTTCATCATCGGTGGGCTGGGGGGGAGGAGGGTGGGACAACTCTCTGAAGCACTTCACCGGAGGTAGCTGCGAATGGCGTTGGAGGTGAAGCATCCACTGGAGTGAGCTCTCTGCTCCTCAGGTGGTCCAGATGTTTTTTTTTTTACACCCTTTCCTTGGACCGTGATCTTATCGGAAACTGGACCCATCTTCTCCAGCACGATTACATGGGCGTAGCAGGAGCCATCCCACAACTTTTAAAAATAAATTTAGAATACCCAATTCATTTTTCCCAATTAAGGGGCAATTTAGCATGGCCAATCCATCTACCCTGCACATCTTTGGGTTGTGGGGGTGAAACCCACGCAGACGCGGGGAGAATGTGCAAACTCCACACGGACAGTGACCCAGAGCCGGGATCGAACCTGGGACCTCGGTGGCACGAGGCAGCAGTGCTAACCACTGCGCCACCATGCCGCCTTCAAAGTTCTGCACATATAAAACATAGAACGATACAACGCAGTACAGGCCCTTCAGCCCACGATGTTGCACCAAAACAAAAGCCATCTAACCTACACTATGCCATTATCATCCATATGCTTATCCAATAAACTTTTAAATGCCCTCAATGTTGGCGAGTTCACTACTGTTGCAGGTACGGCATTCCACGGCCTCACCACTCTTTGCGTAAAGAACCTACCTCTGACCTCTGTCCTATATCTATTACCCCTCAGTTTAAAGCTATGTCCCCTCGTGCCAGCCATTTCCATCCGCGGGAGAAGGCTCTCACTGTCCACCCTATCTAACCCCCTGATCATTTTGTATGCCTCTATTAAGTCTCCTCTTAACCTTCTTCTCTCCAACGAAAACAACCTCAATTCCATCAGCCTTTCCTCATAAGATTTTCCTTCCATACCAGGCAACATCCTGGTAAATCTCCTCTGCATCCGCTCCAAAGCCTCCACGTCCTTCCTATAATGCGGTGACCAGAACTGTACGCAATACTCCAAATGCGGCCGTACCAGAGTTTTGTACAGCTGCAACATGACCTCCTGACTCCGGAACTCAATCCCTCTACCAATAAAGGCCAACACTCCATAGGCCTTCTTCACAACCCTATCAACCTGGGTGGCAACTTTCAGGGATCTATGTACATGGACACCTAGATCCCTCTGCTCATCCACACTTCCAAGAACTTTACCATTAGCCAAATATTCCGCATTCCTGTTATTCCTTCCAAAGTGAATCACCTCACACTTCTCTACATTAAACTCCATTTGCCACCTCTCAGCCCAGCTCTGCAGCTTATCTATGTCCCTCTGTAACCTGCTATATCCTTCCACACTGTCGACAACACCACCGACTTTAGTGTCGTCTACTCACCCACCCTTCTGCGCCTTCCCCTAGGTCATTTATAAAAATGACAAACAGCAACGGCCCCAGAACAGATCCTTGTGGTACGCCACTTGTAACTGAACTCCATTCTGAACATTTCCCATCAACCACCACCCTCTGTCTTCTTTCAGCTAGCCAATTTCTGATCCACATCTCTAAATCACCCTCAATCCCCAGCCTCCGTATTTTCTGCAATAGCCTACCGTGGGGAACCTTATCAAACGCTTTACTGAAATCCATATACACCACATCAATTGCTCTACCCTCGTCTACCTGTTCAGTCACCTTCTCAAAGAACTCAATAAGGTTTGTGAGGCATGACCTACCCTTCACAAAGCCATGCTGACTATCCCTGATCATATTATTCCTATCTAGATGATTCCTAGCATTGCTCCGGATCTTTGTCCTTCTTTAAAATGAACGACATGGAGGCCTAAGACAGCGTGGAGGGGAGCTCTCCCCTCACCATCGGCTCATTATTCATCCCAACGAGCAAGAGCTCCAGCTCCAACCCAAGCTTCTTCTAAAACCCGGCTGGGAACCCATCCAGCCCCGGGCCCTTCCCCGCCTGCATCGTCCCCACGCAATCCATCACCTCCCTCAGCCCAATCGGGGGCCCCAATCCCTGCACCTTCACCTCCTCAACCCTCAGGAACTCCAACCCATCCAACAACCGCCTCATCCCTGATGCACAATCAATTACTCTCGAGACAAGGTGAGTCATAACTAATCGGCTTTAATCTGCTAGAACTGTACCCAGCAGCTTCGATACAGAAAGTGAAGGCTGCTGGGACGGCATTGGGCGGAGCTATGTGCGTTAGCCAATGGTAGACTCCTAGGTCTAGCCAATGGGCATCCACCTCTCAGGTACTGCAATACCTGGTATTACCACAATCCCTTCATCCCTCACTGGAGGCTCTGAGTTATACAACCTCCGATAGAAGGCCTCAGAACCCCATTCACCCCCTCCAGCTCCAAGACCACCGTGCACCTCTCATCCCGCACCTTTCCAATCTCCCTCCCCACCGCCTGCTTCCTCAACTGATGCGCAAGCATCCAACTCACTTTCTCCCCACACCCATAAACCGCCCCACTGGCTCGAGGCAATTATCCCACCGCCTTTCCACTGGATAGCAGCCCAAGTTCCATCTGGAACCTCGACCTCGCCTTGAGGAACGCCTCCTCAGGCGCCACCGAATATCTCCGGTCCATCATCAGGATGACCTCCACCAACCTCAGCCTCTCAGCCGCTGGCCTCTGTTAATGGGAGAATTGAGTGTGTGCTCCATCAGCTGAAGCTGATGATGAGCAGCTGATACTAACTGGGGCAATATGAGGGCACATTTCGAAGAATCAGTTCCCACCCAGGTGGGGGAGGCTTTTTTAATATTAATTTATGTGATGTGGGCGTTGCTGTCTAGGCCCAGCATTTATTGCCCATCCCTAATTGCCCCTTGAGAAGGTGGTGGTGAGCTGCATTCTTGAACCGCTGCAGTCCTTCAGATGTAGGTACACCCACTGTGCTGTTAGGGAGGGAATTCCAGGATTGTGACCCAGCGACAGTGAAGGAACGGCGATATATTTCCAAGTCAGGATGGTGAGTGACTCGGAGGGGAACCTCCAGGTGGTGGGGCTCCCATGTCTCTGCTGTTCTTGTCCTTCTAGATGGTAGTGGTCGTGGGTTTGGAAGATGTTGCCTAAGGAACCCTGGTGAGTTGCTGCGGTGCATCTTGTAGATGGTACACACGCTGTCACTGTGCGTCGGTGGTGGAGGGAGTGAATGTTTGTGGAAGGGGGAGCAATCAAGCGGGGCTGCTTTGTCCTGGATGGTGTTGAGCTTCTTGAGTGTTGTTGGAGCTGCACTCATCCAGGCAAGTGGAGAGTATTCCATCACACTCCTGACTTGTGCGTTGTAGATGGTGGACATGCTTTGGGGAGTCAGGAGGTGAGTTACTCACCGCAGGATTCCCAGCCTCTGAGGACTTCCGGGTGCGACGATGACCAGCTAAGTCGCACGTTTCGGCAGCTCCCGTTGGAACGGACTTTTGGGCTCTTAATAGGAGCCCCAACGGCAATTTAAACGGCCAAAAACACTGTGCGGTAAACCAGAAGGGAATCCCCCCGGACACGCATGGATAAGGGAGAGGATAGCGGCCGGATTGCGGAGGATCCTCTGGAGCAGCGGCAAGGAAGGGAAGCTCAAAGCAAGATGGCGTCGGAAGGTGGCCGCTTGTTATGGGGCCCGGACCAACAAGAGTTCCTGCGGCGCTGTGTGGAAGAGCTGAAAAAGGAGCTGAAGAAGGAGCTGTTGGCCCTGATTGAAGGGCTAAAGGAGGAGCAGAGGACCCAGGAGCTGGAGCTTCGGGTCGTGAAGGCAAAGGCTGCTGAAAATGAGGACGAAATACAGGGCCTGGTGGTGAAGACAGAGACGCACGAGGCACAACACAAAAGGTGTGTGGAAAGGCTGGAAGTACTGGAGAATAATTCGAGGAGGAAGAATTTAAGAGTTCTGTTGTCTTCCTGAAGGCGCAGAAGGGGCGGACGTCGGGACATATGTGAGCACGATGCTTCACTCGCTAATGGGATCGGAGGCCCCGACGGGCCCTTTGGAGGTGGAGGGAGCTTATCGAGTTTTGGCGCGAAGAGCGAAGGCTGGAGAAATACCTCGAGCTATAGTGGTGAGGTTTCTCCGCTATAATGACAGAGAGACGGTCCTCAGATGGGCGAAGAAAACTCGGAGCTGTAGGTGGGAGAACGCGGTGATCCACGTATACCAGGATTGGAGTGCGGAGGTGGCGAGAAGGAGGGCGAGTTTCAATCGGGCTAAGGCGGTGCTTCACAAAAAGAAGATCCAGTTTGGAATGTTGCACCCGGAGAGACTGTGGGTCACACACCAAGGGAAGCACCACTACTTTGAGACGGCAGAAGAGGCGTGGACATTCATTGTGGACGAGAAGCTGGAATAGTCTGGCGAGAGAAAGAGCTTCTGGGATAAAGTGGTGGGGTGATTATGTGGGGCGAGGAAAAAGGGGGGAGGGGGATGATTTTTCAATTTGTTAATTTTGCGATCCTGTAACCTTTCTCTCTTCCCCAGGTTGGGGGGGGGGGCGGGGGGGAGTATGAGGAACTGTGGGCGCCGGCCATTAGGGGCGGGACCGAGTGGGAAACGCGGGCTTTGTTCCCGCGCTATGGTAATTATGGCGGGAACAGGGACGCAGGAAGGAGAGGGGCCTCGCACAGTGGGGGCCGAGGACAAGGGGGGAAGCCGAGGTCAGCCAGAGTTCGCTGACTTCTGGGAGCAACATGGGGGGTGCAACTACGCTAGAGGGGGATCTAGCGGGGGGGGGGGGGGGTAACCGGGTTGCTGCTGCTAAGGAGAAGGGGGAGCTGTTATGGGATGGGATGGTCGAGGCGGGAGGGCGCCGTCTGGGGGATACACGGGCACGTGGGAACCGGGTGAGGAGCTGGGTTAAAAAAGGGGATGGCTAGTCGACAAGGGGGGGGGGGTAAAGAGCCCCCCAACCCGGCTGATCACGTGGAATGTGAGAGGGCTGAACGGGCCGATTAAAAGGGCACGGGTACTCGCACACCTAAAGAAATTAAAGGCAGATGTGGTTATGTTGCAGAGACGCATCTGAAACTGATAGACCAGGTCAGACTACGTAAAGGATGGGTGGGGCAGATGTTTCATTCGGGTTTAGATGCGAAGAACAGGGGGGTGGCTATCTTAGTGGGGAAACGGGTACTGTTTGAGGCAAAGACCATAGTGGCGGATAGTGGGGGGTAGATATGTGATGGTGAGTGGCAGATTGCAAGGGGAGGCGGTGGTTCTGGTGAACGTATACACCCCGAACTGGGATGATGCAAATTTTATGAGGCGTATGTTGGGACGTATCCCGGACCTGGAGGCGGGAAAGTTGGTAATGGGGGGAGACTTCAATACGGTGCTTGATCCAGGGCTGGACCGGTCGAGGTCCAGGACCGGGAGGAGGCCGGCAGCGGCCAGGGTGCTCAAGGACTTCATGGAGCAGATGGGAGGGGTAGACCCCTGGAGATTTAGTGGGCCTAGGCCCACTAGGAGTAAGGAGTTCTCATTTTTCTCCCATGTTCACAAAGTATACTCACGGATAGACTTCTTTGTCTTGGGAAGGGCACTGATTCCGAAGGTGACAGGGACGGAATATACAGCCATAGCCATTTCGGACCACGCTCCACATTGGGTCGACCTGGAGGTAGGAGAGGAAAAAGAACAGCACCCACTCTGGAGAATGGATATGGGCTTATTGGCGGATGAGGGGATATGTCTAAGGGCGAGGGGGTGCATCGAAAGGTACTTGGAGCTTAATGATAATGGAGAGGTTCAGGTGGGAGTGGTCTGGGAGGCGTTGAAGGCGGTGGTCAGAGGGGAACTGATATCCATAAGGGCACATAAAGGGAAGCAAGAGGGTAAAGAAAGGGAGCAATTGCTGAAAGAACTTTTGAGGGTGGACAGGCAATATGCGGAGGCACCGGAGGAGGGACTGTACAGGGAAAGACAAAGGTTACATGTGGAATTTGACCTGCTGACCACGGGTAAGGCAGAGGCACAGTGGAGGAGGGCACCGGGTGTACAGTATGAGTATGGAGAGAAGGCGAGTCGGCTACTGGCCCACCAATTGAGGAAGAGGGGAGCAGCGAGGGAGATAGGTGGGGTGAGAGATGAGGAGGGAGAGATGGAACGGGGAGCGGAGAGAGTGAACGGGGTGTTCAAGGCATTTTATGAGAGGTTATATAAGGCTCAGCCCCTGGAAGGGAAGGAGGGAACGATGTGTTTCTTGGATCAGCTGGAATTCCCTAAGGTGGAGGAGCAGGAGAGGGCGGGACTGGGAGCACAGATTGAGATGGAGGAGGTGGTAAAAGGGATTGGGAGCATGCAGGCGGGGAAGGCCCCGGGACCGGACGGATTCCCGGTGGAATTTTATAGGAAGTATATGGACCTACTGGCCCCGCTTTTGACGAGAACCTTTAATGAGGCTAGGGAAAGGGGGCAGCTGCCGCCGACTATGTCGGAGGCAACGATATCGCTCCTTTTGAAGAAGGAAAAAGACCCGCTGCAGTGTGGGTCCTACAGGCCCATTTCCCTTTTAAATGTAGATGCTCAGCTCCTGGCCAAGGTGATGGCGACGAGGATAGAGGACTGTGTCCCGGGGGTGGTCCACGAGGATCAAACTGGGTTCATTAAGGGGAGACAGCTGAACACGAACATACGGAGGTTGCTAGGGGTAATGATGATGCCCCCACCAGAGGGGGAGGCGGAGATAGTGGTGGTGATGGACGCCGAGAAAGCATTCGACAGAGTGGAGTGGGATTATCTGTGGGAGGTGCTGAGGAGATTTGGTTTTGGAGAAGGGTTTATTGGATGGGTACAGCTGCTGTATAGGGCCCCGGTGGCGAGTGTGGTCACGAACAGGCAGAGGTCTGACTACTTCCGTCTTCATAGAGGGACGAGGCAGGGGTGTCCCCTGTCTCCGTTACTGTTTGCATTGGCGATTGAGCCCCTGGCCATAGCACTGAGGGGCTCCAGGAAGTGGAGGGGAGTACTCAGGGGAGGAGAAGAACACCGGGTATCCTTGTATGCAGATGATTTATTACTGTATGTTGCGGACCCAGTGGAGGGGATGCCTGAGATAATGCAGACACTCAGGGAGTTTGGGGAATTTTCGGGGTACAAATTGAATATGGGTAAGAGTGAGTTGTTTGTGGTGCATCCGGGGGAGCAGAGCAGGGGAATAGATGATCTACCGCTGAGGAAGGTAACAAGAGATTTCCGGTACTTAGGGATTCAGATAGCCAGGAGTTGGGGAACCTTACATAGGCTTAATTTAACAAGATTGGTGGAACAGATGGAGGAGGATTTTAAGAGATGGGATATGGTGCCCCTATCACTGGTGGGTAGGATGCAGGCGGTCAAAATGGTAGTCCTCCCGAGATTCCTCTTTGTGTTCCAGTGCCTTCCGGTGATGGTCACGAAGGCTTTTTTCAAGAGAATTGAGAAAAGTGTCATGAGTTTTGTGTGGGCCGGGAAGACCCCGAGAGTGAGGAGGGGGTTCTTGCAGCGTAGCAGGGATAGGGGGGGCTGGCACTACTGAGCCGAAGTGAATACTACTGGGTCGCCAATATCTCAATGGCGTGTAAGTGGATGGGAGAAGGGAAGGGAGCGGCGTGGAAGAGATTGGAGATGGCGTCCTGCAAGGGAACCAGCCTACAAGCAATGGTGATGGCGCCGTGCCGTTCTCCCCGAAGAAATACACCACAAGTCCAGTGGTGGTGGCAACACTAAAAATTTGGGGGCAGTGGAGACGACATAGGGGAAGGACGGGAGCCTCGGTGCGGTCCCCGATAAGAAATAACCATAGGTTTGTCCCGGGGAGAATGGATGGGGGATTTGGAGCATGGCAGAGAGCTGGGGTTGTGCAACTGAGAGATCTGTTCGTAGACGGGACGTTTGCGAGTCTGGGAGCGCTGACGGAAAAATATGGGTTGCCCCAAGGGAATGAATTTTCGATACATGCAACTGAGGGCTTTTGCGAGGCAGCAGGTGAGGGAATTCCCGCAGCTCCCGATGCAGGAGATTCAAGATAGAGTGATCTCAGGGACATGGGTGGGGGATGGTAGGGTGGTCGGATATATACAGGGAAATGAGAGACGAGGGGAGATCATGGTAGGATGAGCTGAAGGGGAAATGGGAAGAAGAGCTGGGGAAGAGATTGAAGAGGGGCTGTGGGCTGATGCCCTACGTAGGGTAAACTCGTCGTCCTCGTGCGCCAGGCTTAGCCTGATACAATTTAAGGTTTTGCACAGGGCACATATGACCGGAGCAAGGCTCAGTAAATTTTTTCGGGGTAGAGGATAGGTGTGGGAGATGCTCGAGAAGTCCAGCAAAACCACACCCACATGTTTTTGGTCATGTCCGGCACTGCAGGGGGTTCTGGTGGGGGGTGGCAAAGGTGATTTCGAAGGTGGTGGGGGTCCGGGTCGAGCCAGGCTGGGGGTTGGCTATATTTGGGGTTGCAGAAGAGCTGGGCGTGCAGGAGGCGAAGAAGAGGCTGATGTCTTGGCCTTTGCGTCCCTAGTAGCCCGGCGAAGGATACTGCTTATGTGGAAGGAAGCCAAACCCCCCGGGCGTGGAGACCTGGATAAACGACATGGCAGGGTTATATAAAACTAGAACGGATAAAGTTTGTACTAAGGGGTTCGGCTCAAGGGTTCACCAGGCGGTGGTGGCAACCGTTCATTAACTACCTCGCAGAACGATAAAGGAAATGGGGAAGGGAACAGCAGCAACCCGGGGGGGGGGGGGGGGGGGGGGGGGGGCCCGGGCAGGTCCTCAGGGATGTTTGTGTATAGATATTTGTATTAGGTTTGTATATTGGATTGTTTGATTTCTATTTTTGGAGAGTTATTATTTTTGTTATGGCAGTTGCCATTTAGTTTATATATCTTATTTATTTATTTGTTTAAAACGGCCACTGTTATTATACTGTTTTTATTGTTGTAAAAAGGAAAACCTTTGTATTGTTTTGTTTGGCGCCAAAAGATTTTGAATAAAATATATTTTAAAAAAAGGATTCCCAGCCTCTGACCTGCCCTGCTAGCCACAGTATTTATATGGCTGGTCCGGTTTAGTTTTCTGGTCAATAGTAACCCCAGAATGTTGATAGTGGTGAATTCAGTGATGGTAATGTCATTGAATGTCGAGGGGCGGTGGTTAGATCCTCTCTTGTAGGAGATGGTCATTGCCTGGCACTTGTGTCGGTGCGAATGTAACTTGCCACTTCGTCAGCCCGAGCCTGGATATTGTCCAGGCCTTGCTGCATTTGGAGATCGACTGCTTCATTATCTGAGGAGTCGCGAATGAACATTTCACCCTCAAACATCCCCACTTCTGACCCTATGATGGAAGGGAGGTCATTGATGAAGCAGCTGAAGATGGTTGGGTCTAGGACACGACCCTGAGGAACTCCTGCAGTGATGTACCTGGGACTGAGAATGATCGACGCTCACAACCTCCACCACAGAACCATCTGTCTTTTTGCCTTTGTGCCAGGGTATGACTCCAACCAGCAGAGGTTTTCTCCCTGATTCCTATTGACTCCAGTTTAGCTGGGGCTCCTTGATGCCACACTCGGTCAAATGCTGCCTTGCCTAAGGGCAGTCACTCTCACCTCACCCTCTGGAGTTCAGCTCTTTTGTCCATGTTTGACCCCAGGCTGTAATGAGGTCAGGAGCTGAGTGACCCTGGGCGGAACCCAAACTGAGCGTCCGTGAGCAGGTTATTGCTGAGTAAGTGCTGCTTGACAGCACTGTTGATGACAATCATTCCATCACTTTGCTGATGATGGAGAGTAGACTGACAGGGCGGTAATGGGCTGTGTGAGGAAAAGTAGTCTGCACTTAAAGCTCAGTATAACGTACGTTGGAGACAGACTGGCTCCAACGTCTTCCTTTACCACATAGATATTTAAGGAGTAAAATCATTCTA
>NC_092738.1:14376460-14386295 GCF_047496885.1 Scyliorhinus torazame | reverse complement strand
AGAGAGTGCCAGTGAGAGAGAGTGCCAGTGAGAGAGAGTGCCAGTGAGAGAGAGTGCCAGTGAGAGAGAGTGCCAGTGAGAGAGAGTGCCAGTGAGAGAGAGTGCCAGTGAGAGAGAGACAGACAGAGAGAGAGAGTGCCAGTGAGAGAGAGAGTGCCAGTGAGAGAGAGAGTGCCAGTGAGAGAGACATAGAGCGTGCCAGTGAGAGAGAGAGAGAGAGAGAGAGAGACAGAGTGCCAGTGAGAGAGAGAGTGCCAGTGAGAGAGAGAGTGCCAGTGAGAGAGACAGAGAGAGTGCCAGTGAGAGAGGGAGAGTGCCAGTGAGAGAGAGAGCCAGTGAGAGAGAGAGAGTGCCAGTGAGAGTGAGAGAGTGCCAGTGAGAGAGTGAGCGCGTGCCAGTGAGAGAGTGCCAGTGAGAGAGAGAGTGCCAGTGAGAGAGTGAGTGCGTGCCAGTGAGAGAGTGAGCGCGTGCCAGTGAGAGAGTGAGCGCGTGCCAGTGAGAGAGTGAGCGCGTGCCAGTGAGAGAGTGAGCGCGTGCCAGTGAGAGAGTGAGCGCGTGCCAGTGAGAGAGTGAGCGCGTGCCAGTGAGAGAGTGAGCGCGTGCCAGTGAGAGAGTGAGCGCGTGCCAGTGAGAGAGTGAGCGCGTGCCAGTGAGAGAGAGCGTGCCAGTGAGAGAGCGTGCCAGTGAGAGAGTGAGCGCGTGCCAGTGAGAGAGTGAGCGCGTGCCAGTGAGAGAGAGAGTGCCAGTGAGAGAGTGAGCGCGTACCAGTGAGAGAGAGAGCGCGTGCCAGTGAGAGAGTGAGCGCGTGCCAGTGAGAGAGAGAGTGCCAGTGAGAGAGTGAGCGCGTGCCAGTGAGAGAGAGAGCGCGTGCCAGTGAGAGAGTGAGCACGTGCCAGTGAGAGAGTGAGCGCGTGCCAGTGAGAGAGTGAGAACGTGCCAGTGAGAGAGTGAGCGCGTGCCAGTGAGAGAGTGAGCGCGTGCCAGTGAGAGAGTGAGCGCGTGCCAGTGAGAGAGTGAGCGCGTGCCAGTGAGAGAGAGAGCGTGTGCCAGTGAGAGAGTGAGCGCGTGCCAGTGAGAGAGTGAGCGCGTGCCAGTGAGAGAGTGAGCGCGTGCCAGTGAGTGAGAGAGAGAGAGAGAGTGCCAGTGAGAGAGTGAGTGCCAGTGAGAGAGTGAGCGCATGCCAGTGAGTGAGAGAGAGAGAGAGAGAGTGCCAGTGAGAGAGTGAGTGCCAGTGAGAGAGAGAGAGAGAGTGAGTGCCAGGGAGAGAGAGTGAGTGCCAGTGAGAGAGAGTGCCAGTGAGAGAGTGAGTGCCAGTGAGAGAGTGAGTGCCAGTGAGAGAGTGAGTGCCAGTGAGAGAGTGAGTGCCAGTGAGAGAGTGAGTGCCAGTGAGAGAGTGAGTGCCAGTGAGAGAGTGAGTGCCAGTGAGAGAGTGAGTGCCAGTGAGAGAGTGAGTGCCAGTGAGAGAGTGAGAGAGTGCCAGTGAGAGAGAGAGAGAGTGCCAGTGAGAGAGAGAGAGAGAGAGTGCCAGTGAGAGAGAGAGAGAGAGTGCCAGTGAGAGAGAGAGAGAGAGTGCCAGTGAGAGAGAGAGTGCCAGTGAGAGAGAGAGTGCCAGTGAGAGAGAGTGCCAGTGAGAGAGAGTGCCAGTGAGAGAGAGTGCCAGTGAGAGAGAGTGCCAGTGAGAGAGAGTGCCAGTGAGAGAGAGACAGACAGAGAGAGAGAGTGCCAGTGAGAGAGAGAGTGCCAGTGAGTGAGAGAGTGCCAGTGAGAGAGAGAGTGCCAGTGAGAGAGACATAGAGCGTGCCAGTGAGAGAGAGAGAGAGAGAGAGACAGAGTGCCAGTGAGAGAGAGAGTGCCAGTGAGAGAGAGAGTGCCAGTGAGAGAGACAGAGAGAGTGCCAGTGAGAGAGGGAGAGAGAGTGCCAGTGAGAGAGAGAGACAGTGAGAGAGAGAGAGTGCCAGTGAGAGTGAGAGAGTGCCAGTGAGAGAGTGAGCGCGTGCCAGTGAGAGAGTGCCAGTGAGAGAGAGAGTGCCAGTGAGAGAGTGAGTGCGTGCCAGTGAGAGAGTGAGCGCGTGCCAGTGAGAGAGTGAGCGCGTGCCAGTGAGAGAGTGAGCGCGTGCCAGTGAGAGAGTGAGCGCGTGCCAGTGAGAGAGTGAGCGCGTGCCAGTGAGAGAGTGAGCGCGTGCCAGTGAGAGAGTGAGCGCGTGCCAGTGAGAGAGAGCGTGCCAGTGAGAGAGCGTGCCAGTGAGAGAGTGAGCGCGTGCCAGTGAGAGAGTGAGCGCGTGCCAGTGAGAGAGAGAGTGCAGTGAGAGAGTGAGCGCGTGCCAGTGAGAGAGAGAGCGCGTGCCAGTGAGAGAGTGAGCACGTGCCAGTGAGAGAGTGAGCGCGTGCCAGTGAGAGAGTGAGAACGTGCCAGTGAGAGAGTGAGCGCGTGCCAGTGAGAGAGTGAGCGCGTGCCAGTGAGAGAGTGAGCGCGTGCCAGTGAGAGAGTGAGCGCGTGCCAGTGAGAGAGTGAGCGCGTGCCAGTGAGAGAGAGAGCGTGTGCCAGTGAGAGAGTGAGCGCGTGCCAGTGAGAGAGTGAGCGCGTGCCAGTGAGAGAGTGAGCGCGTGCCAGTGAGTGAGAGAGAGAGAGAGAGTGCCAGTGAGAGAGTGAGTGCCAGTGAGAGAGTGAGCGCATGCCAGTGAGAGAGAGAGAGAAAGAGAGAGAGTGAGCGCGTGCCAGTGAGAGAGTGAGCGCATGCCAGTGAGTGAGAGAGAGAGAGAGAGAGTGCCAGTGAGAGAGTGAGTGCCAGTGAGAGAGAGAGAGAGAGTGAGTGCCAGGGAGAGAGAGTGAGTGCCAGTGAGAGAGTGAGTGCCAGTGAGAGAGTGAGTGCCAGTGAGAGAGTGAGTGCCAGTGAGAGAGTGAGTGCCAGTGAGAGAGTGAGTGCCAGTGAGAGAGTGAGTGCCAGTGAGAGAGTGAGTGCCAGTGAGAGAGTGAGTGCCAGTGAGAGAGTGAGTGCCAGTGAGAGAGTGAGTGCCAGTGAGAGAGTGAGTGCCAGTGAGAGAGTGAGAGTGAGTGCCAGTGAGAGAGAGTGGCAGTGAGAGAGTGAGTGCCAGTGAGAGAGTGAGCGCCAGTGAGAGAGTGAGCGCCAGTGAGAGAGTGAGCGCCAGTGAGAGAGTGAGTGCCAGTGAGAGAGAGAGTGCCAGTGAGAGAGTGAGTGAGTGCCAGTGAGAGAGTGAGAGTTCCAGTGAGAGAGAGAGAGTGCCAGTGAGAGAGAGAGAGTGCCAGTGAGAGAGAGAGAGAGTGCCAGTGAGCGAGAGAGTGCCAGTGAGAGAGAGAGTGCCAGTGAGAGAGAGAGTGCCAGTGAGAGAGAGAGTGCCAGTGAGAGAGAGAGTGCCAGTGAGAGAGAGAGAGAGTGCCAGTGAGAGAGAGAGAGAGTGCCAGTGAGAGAGAGAGAGAGTGCCAGTGAGAGAGAGAGAGAGTGCCAGTGAGAGAGAGAGAGAGTGCCAGTGAGAGAGAGAGAGAGTGCCAGTGAGAGAGAGAGAGAGTGCCAGTGAGAGAGAGAGAGAGTGCCAGTGAGAGAGAGAGAGAGTGCCAGTGAGAGAGAGAGAGAGTGCCAGTGAGAGAGAGAGAGAGAGAGTGCCAGTGAGAGAGAGAGAGAGTGCCAGTGAGAGAGAGAGAGAGTGCCAGTGAGTGAGAGAGAGAGTGCCAGTGAGTGAGAGTGAGTGCCAGTGAGAGAGTGAGTGCCAGTGAGAGACTGAGTGCCAGTGAGAGAGTGAGCGCCAGTGAGAGAGAGAGTGAGTGCCAGTGAGAGAGAGTGAGCGCGTGCCAGTGAGAGAGAGAGAGAGTGCCAGTGAGAGAGAGAGAGTGAGAGAGAGAGAGTGAGTGCCAGTGAGAGAGAGAGAGAGAGAGAGAGAGTGCCAGTGAGAGAGAGAGAGAGAGAGAGAGAGTGCCAGTGAGAGAGAGAGAGAGTGAGTGCCAGTGAGAGAATGAGTGCCAGTGAGAGAGAGAGTGAGTGCCAGTGAGAGTGAGTGCGTGCCAGTGAGAGAGAGAGAGAGAGAGTGCCAGTGAGAGAGAGTGAGTGCCAGTGAGAGAGTGAGTGCCAGTGAGAGAGAGAGTGAGAGAGTGCCAGCGAGAGAGTGAGAGAGTGTCTGTGAGAGAGAGAGAGAGTGCCAGTGAGAGAGTGAGAGAGAGCAAGAGAGAGTGTCAGTGAGAGAGAGAGCAAGAGAGAGTGTCAGTGAGAGAGAGAGAGAGAGTGCCAGTGAGAGAGTGAGAGAGTGCCAGTGAGAGAGTGCCAGTGAGAGAGTGCCAGTGAGAGAGAGAGAGAGAGAGAGAGAGAGAGAGAGAGAGAGAGAGAGAGAGAGAGAGAGAGAGAGAGAGAGAGAGAGTGCCAGTGAGAGCGTGAGTGCCAGTGAGAACGTGAGTGCCAGTGAGAGCGTGAGTGCCAGTGAGTGAGCGCGTACCAGTGAGAGAGTGAGCGCGTGCAAGTGAGAGAGAGACAGAGAGAGAGAGAGAGTGCCAGTGAGAGAGAGAGAGAGTGCCAGTAAGAGAGAGAGAGAGTGCCAGTGAGAGAGAGAGAGTGCCAGTGAGAGAGAGAGGTGCCAGAGAGAGAGAGTGCCAGTGAGAGAGAGAGAGAGTGCCAGTGAGAGAGAGAGAGAGAGTGCCAGTGAGAGAGTGAGTGCCAGTGAGAGAGAGAGAGTGCCAGTGAGAGTGAGAGTGCCAGTGAGAGAGTGAGCGCGTGCCAGTGAGAGAGTGAAAGTGAGAGAGAGAGTGACAGAGAGAGAGAGTGCGTGCCAGTGAGAGAGTGCCAGTGAGAGAGTGAGTGCCAGTGAGAGATTGAGTGAGTGCCAGTGAGAGAGTGAGCGCGTGCCAGTGAGAGAGTGCGTGCCTGTGAGAGAGAGAGAGAGTGCCAGTGCGAGAGAGTGCCAGTGAGCGAGAGAGTGCCAGTGAGAGAGAGAGTGCCAGTGAGAGAGAGAGTGCCAGTGAGAGAGAGAGTGCCAGTGAGAGAGAGAGTGCCAGTGAGAGAGTGAGCGCGTGCCAGTGAGAGTGAGCGCGTGCCAGTGAGAGTGAGAGAGTGCAGTCAGAGAGTGAGTGCCAGTGAGAGAGCGCGTGCCAGTGAGAGAGTGAGCGCGTGCCAGTGAGAGAGTGAGCGCGTGCCAGTGAGAGAGTGAGCGCGTGCCAGTGAGAGAGTGAGCGCGTGCCAGTGAGAGAGTGAGCGCGTGCCAGTGAGAGAGTGAGCGCGTGCCAGTGAGAGAGTGAGCGCGTGCCAGTGAGAGACTGAGCGCGTGCCAGTGAGAGAGTGAGCGCGTGCCAGTGAGAGAGTGAGCGCGTGCCAGTGAGAGAGTGAGCGCGTGCCAGTGAGAGAGTGAGCGCGTGCCAGTGAGAGAGTGAGCGCGTGCCAGTGAGAGAGTGAGCGCGTGCCAGTGAGAGAGTGAGCGCGTGCCAGTGAGAGAGTGAGCGCTTGCCAGTGAGAGTGAGCGCGTGCCAGTGAGAGAGTGAGCGCGTGCCAGTGAGAGAGTGAGCGCGTGCCAGTGAGAGAGTGAGCGCGTGCCAGTGAGAGAGTGAGCGCGTGCCAGTGAGAGAGTGAGCGCGTGCCAGTGAGAGAGTGAGCGCGTGCCAGTGAGAGAGTGAGCGCGTGCCAGTGAGAGAGTGAGCGCGTGCCAGTGAGAGAGTGAGCGCGTGCCAGTGAGAGAGTGAGCGCGTGCCAGTGAGAGAGAGAGTGCCAGTGAGAGAGTGAGCGCGTGCCAGTGAGAGAGTGAGCGCGTGCCAGTGAGAGAGAGAGTGCCAGTGAGAGAGTGAGTGAGTGCCAGTGAGAGAGTGAGCGCGTGCCAGTGAGAGAGAGAGAGAGAGAGAGAGAGTGAGAGTGCCAGTGAGAGAGTGAGCGCGTGCCAGTGAGAGAGAGCGAGAGTGCCAGTGAGAGAGAGAGAGAGAGAGAGAGAGTGCCAGAGAGAGAGTGAGCGCGTGCCAGTGAGCGAGAGAGTGCCAGTGAGAGAGTGAGTGCCAGTGAGAGAGTGAGCGCGTGCCAATGAGAGAGTGAGCGCGTGCCAGTGAGAGAGTGAGCGCGTGCCAGTGAGAGAAAGAGAGTGCCAGTGACAGAGTGAGTGCCAGTCAGAGAGTGAGTGCCAGTGAGAGAGTGAGTGCCAGTGAGAGTGTGAGTGCCAGTGAGAGTGTGAGTGCCAGTGAGAGTGAGAGAGAGCGAGAGTGCCAGTGAGAGAGAGAGAGAGAGAGAGAGAGAGAGCGAGAGTGCCAGTGAGAGAGTGAGCGCGTGCCAGTGAGAGAGTAAGCGCGTGCCAGTGAGAGTAAGCGCGTGCCAGTGAGAGAGTGAGCACGTGCCAGTGAGTGAGTGAGCGCGTGCCAGTGAGAGAGTGAGCGCGTGCCAGTGAGAGAGTGAGCGCGTGCCAGTGAGAGAGTGAGCGCGTGCCAGTGAGAGAGTGAGCGCGTGCCTGTGAGAGAGTGAGCGCGTGCCTGTGAGAGAGTGAGCGCGTGCCAGTGAGAGAGTGAGCGCGTGCCAGTGAGAGAGTGAGCGCGTGCCAGTGAGAGAGTGAGCGCGTGCCAGTGAGAGAGTGAGCGCGTGCCTGTGAGAGAGTGAGCGCGTGCCAGTGAGAGAGTGAGCGCGTGCCAGTGAGAGAGTGAGCGCGTGCCAGTGAGAGAGTGAGCGCGTGCCAGTGAGAGAGTGAGCGCGTGCCAGTGAGAGAGTGAGCGCGTGCCACTGAGAGAGAGAGTGCCAGTGAGAGAGAGAGTGCCAGTGAGAGAGAGAGTGCCAGTGAGAGAGTGAGAACGTGCCAGTGAGAGAGTGAGCGCGTGCCAGTGAGAGAGAGAGCGTGTGCCAGTGAGAGAGAGAGCGTGTGCCAGTGAGAGAGAGAGCGTGTGCCAGTGAGAGAGTGAGCGCGTGCCAGTGAGAGAGTGAGCGCGTGCCAGTGAGAGAGTGAGCGCGTGCCAGTGAGAGAGTGAGCGCGTGCCAGTGAGAGAGTGAGCGCGTGCCAGTGAGAGAGTGAGTGCGTGCCAGTGAGAGAATGAGCGCGTGCCAGTGAGAGAGTGAGCGCGTGCCAGTGAGTGAGAGAGAGAGAGAGTGCCAGTGAGAGAGTGAGTGCCAGTGAGAGAGTGAGTGCATGCCAGTGAGAGAGAGAGAGAGAGAGAGAGAGAGAGAGAGAGAGAGAGAGAGAGAGAGAGTGAGCACGTGCCAGTGAGAGAGTGAGCGCGTGCCAGTGAGAGAGTGAGCGCGTGCCAGTGAGAGAGTGAGCGCGTGCCAGTGAGAGAGAGAGTGAGTGCCAGTGAGAGAGAGAGTGAGTGCCAGTGAGAGAGTGAGCGCCAGTGAGAGAGTGAGAGCCAGTGAGAGAGTGAGTGCCAGCGAGAGAGTGAGTGCCAGCGAGAGAGTGAGTGCCAGCGAGAGAGTGAGTGCCAGTGATAGAGAGAGAGAGAGAGTGAGTGCCAGTGAGAGAGTGAGAGTTCCAGTGAGAGAGAGTGAGTGCCAGTGAGAGAGAGAGAGAGAGTGAGTGCCAGGGAGAGAGAGTGAGTGCCAGGGAGAGAGTGAGTGCCAGTGAGAGAGTGAGTGCCAGTGAGAGAGTGAGTGCCAGTGAGAGAGTGAGTGCCAGTGAGAGAGTGAGAGTGAGTGCCAGTGAGAGTGAGTGCCAGTGAGAGAGTGAGTGCCAGTGAGAGAGTGAGAGAGTGAGCGCCAGTGAGAGAGAGAGAGAGAGAGTGCCAGTGAGAGAGAGAGAGTGCCAGTGAGGGAGAGAGAGTGCCAGTGAGAGAGAGTGCCAGTGAGCGAGAGAGTGCCAGTGAGAGAGAGAGTGCCAGTGAGAGAGAGAGTGCCAGTGAGAGAGAGAGTGCCAGTGAGAGAGAGAGAGAGTGCCAGTGAGAGAGAGAGAGAGAGTGCCAGTGAGAGAGAGAGTGCCAGTGAGAGAGAGAGTGCCAGTGAGAGAGAGAGTGCCAGTGAGAGAGAGAGTGCCAGTGAGAGAGAGAGTGCCAGTGAGAGAGAGAGAGAGTGCCAGTGAGAGAGAGAGTGCCAGTGAGAGAGAGAGAGAGTGCCAGTGAGTGAGAGTGAGTGCCAGTGAGAGAGTGAGTGCCAGTGAGAGACTGAGTGCCAGTGAGAGAGAGAGTGAGTGCCAGTGAGAGAGTGAGCGCCAGTGAGAGAGAGTGAGTGCCAGTGAGACAGAGAGTGAGTGCCAGTGAGAGAGAGTGAGCGCGTGCCAGAGAGAGAGAGAGTGAGTGCCAGTGAGAGAGAGAGAGAGAGAGAGTGTGCCAGTGAGAGAGAGAGAGAGAGAGAGAGTGCCAGTGAGAGAGAGAGAGAGTGAGTGCCAGTGAGAGAGAGAGTGCCAGTGAGAGAGAGAGAGAGAGTGAGTGCCAGTGAGAGAGTGAGTGCCAGTGAGAGAGAGAGTGAGAGAGTGCCAGTGAGAGAGTGAGAGAGTGTCTGTGAGAGAGAGAGAGTGCCAGTGAGAGAGTGAGAGAGAGCAAGAGAGAGTGTCAGTGAGAGAGAGAGCAAGAGAGAGTGTGTGTGAGAGAGAGAGAGAGAGAGAGAGAGAGTGCCAGTGAGAGAGAGAGAGAGTGCCAGTGAGAGAGAGAGAGAGAGAGAGAGAGTGCCAGTGAGAGAGTGAGTGCCAGTGAGAGCGTGAGTGCCAGTGAGAGCGTGAGTGCCAGTGAGAGCGTGAGTGCCAGTGAGAGCGTGAGTGCCAGTGAGTGAGCGCGTGCCAGTGAGAGAGTGAGCGCGTGCTAGTGAGAGAGAGAGAGAGAGTGCCAGTGAGAAAGAGAGTGCCAGTGAGAGAGAGAGAGAGTGCCAGTGAGAGAGAGAGAGAGAGTGCCAGTGAGAGAGAGAGAGAGTGCCAGTGAGAGAGTGAGTGCCAGTGAGAGAGTGAGTACCAGTGAGAGAGAGAGAGAGAGAGAGAGTGCCAGTGAGAGAGAGAGAGAGAGAGAGTGCCAGTGAGAGAGAGAGAGAGAGAGTGCCAGTGAGAGAGAGAGAGAGAGAGAGAGTGCCAGTGAGAGAGAGAGAGAGAGTGCCAGTGAGAGAGTGAGTGCCAGTGAGAGAGAGAGAGAGTGCCAGTGAGAGTGTGAGTGCCAGTGAGAGAGTGAGCACGTGCCAGTGAGAGAGTGAAAGTGAGAGAGAGAGTGACAGAGAGAGAGAGTGCGTGCCAGTGAGAGAGTGCCAGTGAGAGAGTGAGCGCGTGCCAGTGAGAGAGTGAGTGCCAGTGAGAGAGAGAGAGAGTGCCAGTGAGAGAGAGAGTGCCAGTGAGAGAGTGAGCGCGTGCCAGTGAGAGAGTGCCAGTGAGAGAGTGAGTGCCAGTGAGAGAGTGAGCGCGTGCCAGTGAGAGAGAGTGAGCGTGTGCCAGTGAGAGAGAGAGAGAGAGAGTGCCAGTGAGAGAGTGAGTGCCAGTGAGAGAGGGAGCGCGTGCCAGTGAGAGAGAGCGTGCCAGTGAGAGAGAGAGTGCCAGTGAGAGAGTGAGCGTGTGCCAGTGAGAGAGAGAGAGAGAGTGCCAGTGAGAGAGATAGTGCCAGTGAGCGAGTGAGCGCGTGCCAGTGAGAGAGAGAGAGAGAGTGCCAGTGAGAGAGTGAGCGCGTGCCAGTGAGAGAGTGAGCGCGTGCCAGTGAGAGAGTGAGCGCGTGCCAGTGAGAGTGAGAGAGAGTGCCAGTCAGAGAGTGAGTGCCAGTGAGAGAGCGCGTGCCAGTGAGAGAGTGAGCGCGTGCCAGTGAGAGAGAGAGCGTGTGCCAGTGAGAGAGTGAGCGCGTGCCAGTGAGAGAGTGAGCGCGTGCCAGTGAGAGAGTGAGCGCGTGCCAGTGAGAGAGTGAGCGCGTGCCAGTGAGAGAGTGAGCGCGTGCCAGTGAGAGAGTGAGCGCGTGCCAGTGAGAGAGTGAGCGCGTGCCAGTGAG